>NW_006256547.1:10738656-10796416 GCF_000478725.1 Eutrema salsugineum | reverse complement strand
AATGCAGACCAAAGCGCGAATCAAAGATAATGCATAGGCGACGAGGTGTGTTTCGTTTAGATGACGCCGAGCCGTGTTTAGCGATAACGACAAGGCGATTTTCATTGGCAATGCCGATCCGTGTTTAATAATAACGACGAGGCGATTTTTATTGGAAATGCCGAGCCGTGTTTAATGATAATCGGCGAGGCGATATTCATTGGCAATGCCGAGCCGTGTTTAATTATAACGGCGAGGCGTTTTCATTAGATGATGCCAAGCCATGTATAACGACAAGGCGTTTTCATTATATGATGCCGAGCCGTGTATAACGACGAGGCATTTTGTTTTTTATTAACCAAAGATGATTTCGGGCCGTTCATTGAGATTTATCCATTCTATCACTGAGAGAGGTCCTCATTGAGGTGAGCTGTTTTAGATTGTTTTGAGAAAGAATCTCCGACTAACGCCGAAGTATTTTTCAATTAAGTTATGTGTTTTATAGGCCTTGTTCTCTTTGAGAGACTGATCATTCGTGAGGAAGAGTCGGGCGTTGCAGCCAAAGTGTTTAGCTTGAGCCTGTTTTTTTCTTGCCGAGGCGTTAGTCCAGGGTTTCTCATTGATGAGGCAAAAGTTCAAGAGGATATAGTGTTCTCTTTGGAATATGACTATAGACCGGCGTTCCCGAGAGGGTGAGTGCGTTCTGCTGGGTTTAAGAGTTCACTTCGGTTTTAGAGAAAGCGATGTAGTCTCGACTTATAATCTCGTGTGCAATAGTGAACTGTGGCGACCGATACGTTTTTAGTCTGAAATTTGTATAGCGCGCTTAATTTTTATCCATAGAGGATGTAACTTGCACCCTCGTCCTAGGAAAGGTGGTAAAAAGTCCGTTTAGAGAACTTTGTATTTGTTGTCTCGTTGTGGTCAGCAACGAGACGAGGCGTACGGTGTTTGGATACCAAAGTAGAACTTTGCCGAAGCAATGCAAGATCAATGAAAATAAAGTGCTTTGTAAAACAAGTAAAATGTTTAGCCGACGTAAAAACAAGTGAATAAAAGACTAGCCGAAGTGAAAGCAAGTGAATGAAAACTAGCCGAAGTGAAAGCAAGTGAATGAAAACTAGCCGAAGTGAAAGCAAGTGAACGAAAAAATGAAGTGAAATAAATCTAGACATACCTGACTTGACGAGCTAAAAATTTAAGATATGGTGTAAGTATGGTGTATACGTACCTACTCCCCCTCCTTTTTTAGGAGGGGGGACAGCTGAACCCGTCCGAGGACGGGCTGCCTACGTACCCTTTGCAGGGATCAAGCCGTCCCGTAGTTCATGATTGTCGTGGTGCATCCTTAGTGACAGTATTTCTTCAGATCCGGAGTTAAAATCGAGCTCCGGATTTCTGCTTTCGTCGCTTCGTATTGCTCGTCTAAATTCTTCATTTCTTCCTCATTCACGATAAAGTCTGATGATCGATGCAGAGCATCCTGAATTGTTTGCGGCGTGTTCAGAGCCATCTCCCTTCGAAACTCTGATTTGTACCATAGGGATCGTTTTAGGGATTCAAGGGCGGCCTTGTCACTTATTCCTTCTACTTTGGACACAATAGCTTTGAACCTTGCCATGTAATCCCGAAGCGGTTCGTTAGGTCCTTGAGATAACGTCCATAGATCGGCGTCGGAGGTGCCTCGGTCCATGAACATCGAGTACTGCTTCAAGAACAAGGCGGAGAGCTGCTGGAAGCTGTTGATCGAATTACGTTCTTGCCTTGAGAACCATTCTAGTGCGGCCCCTTTGAGATGCTCTACAAACAGCAGACAATAACCGGCGTCTTTTTCTTGCTTGGTCAGGTTGGCAGAGTTCCTCGTGAAGGCTCGTCCCATTGCTATGCGGAACGCCGTGATATGAGCTTTTGGGTCGGTGGTTCCTTCATAGAAAGGGATCTTAACTTTTCCGGGCTCGGGGATCATAGCCTCTGTGATCTTCGTCGTGAACGGGGTTCTTTTCGTTTCCTCGAGCATTCGATCAATCTCCGGCGCGGCACTTGTCGCATTATGCACTTGAGATTTCATGGCGCGTATATCTGCCACTGTCCGAGCCATTGAGGCTCGCAACTCTTCGATCTCCAAGGTTTGTGCGCGGGTCATTCTCCTAGGTGGGCGAGGTCGCTCCTGGTCTTCTCTCCTAGGCTCGTTTTTAAACTCTGCCTGCTCGACCCATTGGAGATTTTCCTCTTCCTCGGTTGGGTCGTTATCGCGAATCGGGTCGGCAACTTCGTCAACTTGAATGCCATTTAGTGCCGAGGCGAGCTCTTCTTGGCTTATTCGCCGAGCCGAGCCATTTTATTGCGAGTTCGTGGTTCCATCATTCTGTTGGGCGTCCACGTCGATCGCGTCATTCTCCTCTTTGCCGGCCCGTCGCCTTGAGTTCCGACGGATTGGAAGCGGCTCGGTCATGTTAACTCGGGTTTCCGCGGGAGTCTGTTCGCCGAGGAGATGAAACATTGGTGGAGCCAAGGGGTTTCTCACGCCGCTCCACGAGGCTTCTGCAGGCGTTGAGAAATCGAAGCGTCTCCGGATTCCATCCATCGGGTCGGAGATTCCGGCTCTCCAAGTTGGGTGTCGTCGCTCGGCCGTCATCGCGTCGAGCCTCTCTGTAATCGCCTCGTTTCTTTTGTCCTGCTCGTCGATCTTCTTCATCAACGCAGTCATCATGTTTCGCATCTTCTCTTGGATTTCGGTCGTCGCCGTCGTTGTGCCTGATGCTGGAGCGTCCTTTTCCGCGCCGTTATCGTTGTTGTTGTTGTTGTTGTTGTTATCGTCGAGGGTGTTGCTCGCCATGTTCTTCGGATCTTAAAGTCTTGTCGATTTAGAGTAAGAAAGTTTCAATCTCCCCACAGACGGCGCCAAATTGTGTGAGCCAAAACTCGCACAATCAGAAATTTGTTTAAGGAAAACTAAGGGATCGGAAACTTCTAGGGTTTATCGTCAAAAACAGTAAGATCGAAAGAGAGTTTTTCTTGCTGTAAAAGTGTTTAGCTCTTATTGCTTAGGGTTGCAAAAGTTACTGAATGAATTGTATACATCATCTATTTATACTAATTCTCAGAACCGCCTAGCCGAGAATCTCGGGAGAGATTTTCGGAATATTTCCTTATCGCCTCGTGCGGCTCACCGCCTTTGTATTTTGCCTAGGGTTTTTATGGGCTCCGTCTCTCAAGGCCTTAGTTCAGCCCATCTGAACTTTTCCACGGCTCGGCCCATCTAACTTCTCCACGGCTCGGCCCACTTACCATTTCAGTCGAGACATGATCCGGTCCACCTCACCGAGGCGCGGCTCGGCCTAGGCATGTTGGAGAGGGGCTCGACCCATTTCTTACGATTCGGCTCGGCCCATCTATCTTTCTTCGCGGCTCTCCCTACTGGTCTATCTTCACGGCTCTCCCACTTGGTGATCGCGGCTCTCCCACTTGTCTTGGTGAGAACAGCTCTCCCACTTGTCTTGGTGAGAACGGCTCTCCCACTGGTCTTGGTGAGAACGGCTCTCCCACTTGTCTTTCTTCCATACTAAGTCATTTTGAGATGGTTTTATCTGCTTGGGGTGAAAACCGACCCCAACACGGGTCGAGCAGGCCCGACCGCGGGTTGACCAAGCACAACTGCGGGTAGATCAGGCACGACCCCGAGTCGGTACACAATTTTGTTTTTCAAAGACCTGAAATTAAGAAAAATAGAACCTAAAATTATTAAGAAAAAGTTGTCTTAGAGTCGATTTACTAACCTCTGAGATTGTGCAGGTGAAGACGATTGGATTCTCCGGTAACGGCGCCAAAAACTTGATGCTGCTAGGGTTGACTTTGCGGCTTCATGTTTTAAATTTATAACCCTAGATATCTGCAAGTGCACAGCAGTGCGTTGTAGTACTCAGGGTATTGATCCACAGAGAATCCACGCTTTACCTGCAGAACCTTAGAATCAGAATTAGTAAACGAAGTCTAAGACGAAAAACGGGTTTTGGATAAGTTGTGCGATTTCTATATATGTATTTTAAAAACGGATATTAAAAGGTTTTTAGAAAGGGTTTTAAAAAGGGTTTTCAAAAAGGTTTTAAAACTAAACTAGAAGTGAATAAATCGATAATAAGTCTAAAGGATGAACAAAGCTCTTAATATCGATCCTAGTAAATTCTTAGAACTCGAGTTACGAACGTATGAATACGCCACTGTCGTGATCATAACCAACTATCTCTCGCAACCCTGACCAGTAGGTTTCCACTTGGCCCTGGAAGGGAAAAGATGCAATTTTGCTTAAGACTCATCAACATTCTCAGTTTGCCCATAGGTAGGTTTCCACTCCTATGGTTGATCTGCTCTTTTCAAACTAGATCTGGCCCCGGATGAATACTTTCGCAACACCGAGGACCAAGATTAGTCTGTAGTTCGCGATACTAGATCCATGCTTTAAGTATAAGTTTAGAAGAAAGATCAGAATTCGGCTTTGGTTTATCTCGCGAAGATCCCTACCGAGCATAGTCGATTTCCTTCGATTGAACCTTTAAACTCATACCTTATCATTCAAAAACGTGCATAAAGTAATAAGAAGAAATAAGTTGAGAAAAAGAGACAAGGAGATGAAGAAGAAGCATCTCGATTTCGAGAGCTCGGCTCGGAGATATATAACTTCTCTTCAAATCCTTTAAACAACTAATCTAATATGAAGAAGATTAAAACGAAATTGAAAGATGCATAAGACTAAAAACTTAATTAAAGTAAAGGTAGAACATAAAGAGGGTTCAAGAAAAATCTTTATCTGCCTAAACTAAGAACTAAGAACATAAGAACATTAAAACCCTAAAAAAACAAAATTTGGTGGCTCCCATAAGGGATTCTTCTGAGGCACACAAAAATAGGTCTTCTTAGATACATATTTATAGGTCTTCAACTCTGTCCAGTCGTTCTTAGGGTTTTCTTTGAAGAGAAGACGAATTGGGCTTGAAACGGTGTCTTGGGCCAGCCTTTTAGTCGGTCCTGGTCGCAAGGCTTCTACCCGTGGTGAATTGGGGTTTGGCTGGCTTCCAGAGAGTCTTAACTGTGGCCGAGAGTGTGTTCTCCGCGGTCATGGCTCCTGAACCCGCGCAGATTAGCTTGTGAGGTTGAATCTTCATTCCGTGCTTGCTTCATTCGCAAGACTGCAAAACATGTCTTCAGTGCATCAAGATATCTGGAGATATAAACATTGGATTGTCTCCAAACCAATTGATTTTGAAAGCTAGTTGTCTCCTTTATATTAGGTATCAATTTTGGGGATGATCAGACGGTAAAAAGGTCTCCATCGGATTGGAAACTTAATTCTGCCGGCTTGAATTTATCCAAAATTATTTTTTGCTCCAAAAAGCACACATTTTGCCTTAATTAGCTGCAAAGAGTCTTGGAACTACAAATACTAGAAAACCATAACAAAAACACTTAAAAGAGAAAAACATTTGAAAAGCATTTAAAGTCGATCAATAAAAATGATCAAAATATGGTGTTATCAGTTATCCTTGTCGCATCATAAACTGTTTAGATCAAGTTAACTCTTAAACTTCTATCATTAGATCTGTTTGTCTTAAGCCAAAATTGACTATTCAAATTCATAGAAAATAGATCTGCTTATTTTCGATTCCGTGGAGTACACGAAGAGTAAGTTTTAAGTTTGATAAATCAAAAACGTGTTGCTGATGATCTCTTTTGGTGTTTTGGTTTCAGGTAAGCCATGACAGAATAGGAAACAAGCCACCAGCAAGACAACAAGCTGTTTATGGAAGCTATGACTGTAAAACTGACAGAGTTGATGACGGCTCAGTTTGAAGTATTTAGACAAGAGCTACAACAACATTCAGATGCAAAGTCAGACCGAATAGATAGAAGGAGAAACTTAGATTGATCTCCTGAGAAGACCAGGAAAAAACTCAGGCAACCAAGAGATAATGAAGCTGAAGAATACTATAGTCAATCATCTCATCATAGCCAAAGGAGACCAAGGCGAGTCAGAAGTGGTGCTGATTGACTTCAAGACAACTTGGGAGGTCTCAAACTTCGTATTCCATCTTTCTGAGGAAAGAATGATCCTGACGCCTATCTAGAATGGGAAAAGAAGATAGAAATGGTGTTCAACTGTCAAGAGTATACAGAAATCAATCGAGTGCGAGTTGCTGCAACAGAGTTCATTGATTATACCTTAATTTGATGGGATCAACTTGTTACATCTAGGAGGAATAATAAAGAGTACCCTGTAGAATCATGGACCGAGATGAAAACCCTCATGAGGAAGCGGTTTGTTCCTAGCCATTATCTTAGAGAGTTGCACAACAAACTCATGCGTTTAACTCAAGGCAACCGAGGAGTAATAGACTATTACCAAGAGATGGATACCTTATTGATACGTGCTGATGCTCTAAAGACCGCGAAGCAACAATGTCTAGATTCCTTGGAGGTCTTAACCGAGAAATAAAAGACAGGCTGGAAATGCAACACTATGTTTACCTTGAAGAGATGTTGCATAAAGCTATACTAGTAGAGCAACAACTCAAAAAGAGGGGTACTACAAGAGCAAATCAAGGAGCTGCTTCTTCCATATTCAAACCGAGTTACCAAAAAGAAGGAAAGCAGATCGTAGGCAAACCAGAGATTAATTCTTATGCATCTCATCAAGACAAAAAGATCCAGACAGAAGCAACTACAACACGTTCCAGAGAAGTTAAGTGCTTCAAATCTCATGGCCTTGGTCATTATGCTATAGAGTGCACAAACCGCAGAGGCATGGTGGTCTTAGACAATGGAGATATCGAATCAGAAGAGAAAAAACAGCATGATTCTTTGACTGAACATGAAGAGTTGCTGGCCCAAGGAAGTTTGTTAGTTACCAGAAGATCACTGAGCTTACAAACATAGAGTGATGAACAAGAACAAAGGGAGAACTTGTTTTATACTCGGTGTTTGGTCCAAGGCAAAGTTTGTTCTCTTATCATTAATGGAGGAAGTTTCACAAATGTTGCGAGTGAATCTATGGTCAAGAAGCTAGGGTTAGCCGTGAAGAAACACCCTGGGCCTTATAAGTTGCAAAGGCTTAATGACAGTGGTGAATTAAAGGTTCAAAATCAAGTCTTCATGCCTATATCTATCGGCAAGAATGAGGATGAGGTTCTATGTGATCTCCTACCAATGGAGGCTGGACATATCCTCTTTGTCCGACCGTGGCAATCAGACAGAAAGGTGATACACGATGGCTTCACCAACCGACATTCATTTGTGTTTAAAGGCAGAAAAACTACACTGGTTCCCTTGATGCCTCAAGAGGTTTTTCAAGATCATGTTCAGCTTAAACCAAAGGACAAGCCAACAGCCAAGTCATCAAATTTTTTCCTCAAGGCTGGTGATGTTAAGAAAGCTTTAACTGCTAAGTAATCAGTTCCATTATTTGTCTTTAAAGATTGTCTCACCAGTATTGCTAACCTAACACCGGTGCTACCGAGTGAGATGACAGAACTTTTGAATGATTATAAGGACGTATTTCCAGTAGACCACCCGAAGGAGTTATCACCAGTGAGAGGCATAGAACATCATATAGACTTTGTGCCAGGAGCATCATTGCCAAATCGGCCTGGTTATCAAACCAACCCTGTAAAGACTAAGGAACTTCAAATACAAGCCAATGAACTCATGGAGAATGGTCACATTAGAGAGACCATGAGCCCTTGTGCCCTTTTAGTGTTTCTAGTGCCAAAGAAAGATGGAAGTTAGCAAATGTGTGTTGATTGTAGAGCAATCAACAACATAACGGTTAAGTATATAGGCATCATATTCCTAGACTAGATGATATGCTTGATGAATTTCATGGTTCTAGCATCTTTTCTAAGATAGATCTTAAAAGTGGATTTCATCAGATTAGGATGAAAAAAATAGATGAATGGAAAACTGCATATAAAACAAAGCATGGTTTATATGAATGGTTAGTAATTGATGCTGGTAGGGTTGACTTCGCGGCTTCATGTTTTAAATTTATAACCCTAGATATCTGCAAGTGCACAGCAGTGTGTTGTAGTACTTAGGGTGTCGATCCACAGAGAATCCACGCTTTACCTGCAGAATCTTAGAACCAGAATTAGTAAACGAAGTCTAGGACGAAATACGTGTTTTAGATAGGTTGTGCGATTTCTATATATGTATTTTAAAAAGGGATTTGAAAACTAGAAGTGAATAAATCGATAATTAATCTAAAGGATGAACAAAGCTCTTAATATTGATCCTAGTAAATTCTTAGAACTCGAGTCATGGACGTATGAATACGCCACTGTCGTGATCATAGACAACTATCTCTCGCAACCCTGACCAGTAGGTTTCCACTCTAGCCCTGGAAGGAAAAATATGCATTAGGTTTAAGACTCGTCAACATTCACAGCTCGCCCATAGGTAGGTTTCCACTCCTATGGTTGATCTGCTCTTCTCAAACTAGATCCAGCCCCGGAAGAATACTTTCGCAACACCAAGGACCTAGATCAGTCTCTAGTTCGCGATGCTAGATCCATGCTTTAAGTATAAGTTTAGAAGAAAGATTTCTAGAATTCGGCTTTGGTTTATCTCGCGAAGATCCTTATCGAACATAGTCGATTCCCTTCAATCAAGCCTTTAAACTCATACCTCATCATTCCAAAACGTGAATAAAGTAAATAGAATAGACGTGAAGAAAGAAGTAGAGAAAAACAGACAAGGAGAAGAAGAAGAAGCATCTCGATTTTAAGAGCTGGGCTCGGAGAAGAACTTCTCTTCAAATCCTTTAAACAACTAATCTAATATGAAGAAGATAAAAACGAAATTGAAAGACGCATAAGAGTAAAAACCGAATTAAAATAAAGGTAGAACATAAAGAGGGTTCAAGAGAAATCTATATCTCCCTAAACTAAGAACTAAGAACATAAAAGCATAAAAACCCTAAAAAACTAAATTTGGTGGCTCCCAAAAGGGATTCTTCTGAGGCACACGAAAATAGGTCTCCGTAGACACATATTTATAGGTCTTGAACTCTCTCCAGTCATCCTTACGGTTTCCAATGAAGAAAAGACGAATGGGGCTTGAAAAAGGGTCATGGGCCTGCCTTTTAGTCGGCACCGGTCGCGAGGCTTCTGACCGCGGTGAATTGGGGTTTGGCCATGGCCAGAGACTCGTAACCGCGGTCGAGAGTGTGTTCTCCACGGTCGTGGCTCCTGGACCCGCGGGGATTGGTCTTTGAGGTTGAATTTTCATCATGTGTTTGCTTCCTTCGCGAGACTGCAGAACATGTCTTCAGTGCATCAAGGATATCTGGAGATCTAACCATTGGATTGACTTCAAACCAATTTCATTTGAAAGCTAGTTGTCTCTTCTATATTATGTCCGATTTCGGGGTTAATCTGACGGTGAGAAAGTCTTCATCGGATGTCAAACATCTGAGGATCCGAATTTATCCAAAATGGTCTTTTGCTTCAAAATGCACACATTTTGCGTTAACTATCTGAAAATAGTCTTGGAACTACAAATACTAGAAAACCATACTTAAAACACTTAAAAGAAATAAAAAGCATTTGAAAAGCTGATATAGGCACGAGCCTATAGATGGGGATGGATCCTTGTTGCTGGTTGTGTAACTCTCTAGAGGTTGTGTAAAGAGGATGGAACTCGATCAGTTGGTTGTGTAACTCTCTCTGATTGAGTCAAGGGATGGAACGACGATGATGCAAACGGTGGAATGAGGGTCGCCAAAAAGCTCTATGGACTGAACCTTGATAAGACCGGCGAGAGGTGAATCAAACACCAACTCTCAAGAGGAGGATCAAACACGAACTCTTAAGCGAATTCAGGGAATTCAAGGACAAGACAAAAGCTTGAAGAACTGCGTTATTTTATTGACAGTAGGGTAAAAATACTCGGCTGCTTATAAGGGACTTTATAAGAGAGTCCAATGCAGCTTTGCCCTTCTTGGGGACTTGAAGCAAATTACATAAAAAGGACACAACTTCTGGGACTCTAAGAAAACAATACATACTCGTGCAATAACTAAAAGATATTAAGAAATACTTTTAAAGCTTAAAACTATGAATAGAACCTGTAAAACAAACCAAAGACAGAAAATCCATATTAGGCAAGTAAATAAACGTATTCATTCTCTTACCTTGGTGGGTGGGACGGCTGAGATGATCTTAAGTTGGTATGATGCTGATGCTGAACAAGGACACTTCTTTGTTGGGTCGGAAAAGTGGCAATTCAGTTGTTGGGCTGTCTTGTATCAGGTAAGCTTCTTCTTTATTAGGCTCCTCCAGGCTTCTTTCTTGGACCGTGGCCTTAAAGCTTGGGTACAAAGAGTCTTCTTGCTCGTGGATGCTAAGTAAGGCTTCAATAGCTTGATCAAACTCCTCTCTCAAGACTCTAGTTCCGGATCTTGTTCTTGGTCCTTGTCTCACGGCTGGTATAGGTGGAGCTTGTGCTTCTATGCCCTCATCATCCCCTCCCTCTTGCGAAGGTTCTGACCTCAGAACAGATTCACCTGCATCATAAGGGGACAAGTCAGTAACATTGAAAGTAGGAGAGATATGAAACTCACCTGGCAGCTCCAGTTTGTATGCATTGTCGTTGATTTTCTCCAAGACTCGGAATGGCCCATCTCCCCTTGGTGCAAGCTTGGATTTTCTTTGTTGTGGGAACCTTTCTTGCCTCATGTGCAACCACACCCACTCTCCTGGTTCAAAGGTAACCTCCTTGCACCCTTTATCAATTCTTGCTTTTTCCTTTTCGTTCTTTTTCTCCATTCTCTCTTTAACCTTTTGGTGCAGTTTCTTCACAAAATCAGCCTTAGCTTCTCCTTCTGCACTTGAATAGATAGCTGGTGGCAAAGTAGTAAGGTCTAAAGCCGTGTGAGGGTTGAACCCATAGACAACTTCAAAAGGAGATTGGTTAGTAGCAGAGTGTTTTGAACGATTATAAGCAAATTCAATGAAAGGTAGACAAGATAACCAATTACTGAGATTCTTACCAACCGTGGCTCTCAATAAGGTTGAGAGTGTACGGTTTACTACCTCTGTCTGTCCATCCGTTTGGGGATGACAAGTGGTGGAGAATAATAGTTTGGTGCCAAGCTTTTTCCACAATGTCTTCCAAAAATGGCTGAGGAATTTTGTGTCTCGGTCTGAAACAATGGTCCTGGGCACTCCATGAAGACGCACGACCTCTTTAAAGAAGAGATCAGCTGTTTGAGTTGCATCATTGGTCTTGTTACATGGTATAAAGTGCGCCATCTTTGAGAACCTGTCTACTACTACAAAAATGGAGTCTTTGTTGTCTATCTTAGGCAAGCCTAGAACAAAGTCCATAGAAATGTCCACCCAGGGTGCATTAGGAATAGGTAAAGGCATATGTAAACCATTAGGGTGTAACCTGGACTTAGCTCGGAGGCAAATGATACTTTTGGTGCATAGCTTCTCCACGTCTCTTCGCATGTGTGGCCAGTAAAAGTGCTCCATCAGCACGCTCAGTGTCTTGTCTCGGCCAAAATGTCCCATTAACCCGCCTCCATGAGCCTCCCTAGTGATCAACTCCCTCATGGACCTTTGTGGGATGCATAACCGCTTTTCCTTAAATAGAAATCCATCTTGTTGGTAAAATACTCCAAATGCGGCCCTTGTAGTTTCTTTGTAGACCTCTGAAAAGTCGGGATCAGATTCGTATCCACCCTTGATGTGCTCAAAACCCATGATCTTGGCTTCCATTGTAGAGATGAGAGTGTAACGCCTTGAAAGTGCATCAGCTACAACGTTGTCTTGCCCCTTCTTGTACTTAATCACATATGGAAAGGTTTCTACGAACTCTAACCATCGGGCATGCCTTTCCTTAAGTGTGGTCTGGCCTCTTAAGTGCTTGAGGGTCTCGTGGTCTGTGTGAATGATAAACTCCTTTGGAAGCAGATAGTGTTGCCACGTTTCTAGTGATCTCACCAAAGCATAGAGTTCTTTATCATAAGTTGGGTAGTTGAGTGTTGCTCCACTCAGCTTCTCACTGAAGTAAGCTACTGGCCTTCCTCCCTGAATTAGAACAGCTCCTATGCCAGTACCTGATGCATCACACTCAACCTCAAACATTTTATCAAAGTTAGGAAGGACTAAAACTGGTGCCTGTGTGAGGCTCTCTTTCAGCTTGTTTAATGCGGTTTCTTAAGTCGGCCCCCAAGTGAAGGTAGTGTTCTTCTTGATCACCGATGTCAATGGGGCTGCTATGGTACTGAAATCCTTGACAAAGCGCCTGTAAAAGCTTGCCAATCCATGAAAGCTTTTAACATGTCCAATGATAACACCGTATTTTGACCACTTTTATGGATCGTTTTGAAATACGTTTTCTATGTTTTTAATTGCTTTTAAGTACTTTTAATACGTTTTTCTAGTATTTGTAGTTCCAAGACTCTTTTCAGGTAACTTAGGGAAAAGCTTAACAAAATGGATAGAAAACCAGATTTTAGCTCAGAGTCAAACTGTCAGAAGTTCACCCCTGATTGAAGGCCTTCTCGACGTCTGATCCAGCTCAAATTTGGAGACCTTAAAGATGGAAGTATCAGCTTTCCAGTGCACTTTACACCTTGGCAATCCAACGGTTCAATCAAAAGATACGCGAAGAGCAAGATGTCCTGTAAACCAGCTGGCAAGCACTTCCACCCGCGGCCAACAAGCATTTTCCCGCGGTCAGGAGCATCCCGACCGCGGCAAACCACTCATCCACCGCGGTCACACTTGTCCCGACCGAGGCCATCAACCTCTGAGCCCAAAAAGCCCATTTCTGAAGCCCACATTTGGAGAAACCCTAAGTGACGTCCAGAGAGGTCTTGAGCACTATAAATACATGTCTTAGGAACCCTAAACGAGAGGGGAACCGAATATCATCTATCATTACTTCATACTTTTATTGTTTTTGCTTTAGCTTTTAGGGAGAGAGAGATTTGTTCTCTTGAACCCTTGTTCTTTCTTTTTCAATTTCGGTTTCTATTCTACTTCTTAATACTATGTCTTTGATTTCGTTTATTATGTCTGAGTAGTTTTATTGTTGGGATTAAGGGATTTTCGATGGGGATTTATATGTTCGATGAGGATTCCATGAGCTTTTGAGCCGAATCTTAGAACTTTTTCTTCTGAATTCGTTTTTACTGCATGAGAGTAGCGTCATGAACTACAATCTGATCCAGATGCTTGGTGACACGAAAGTGTTCATCAGTTATCAGATCTAGTTTGGGAGAGCAAAACAAACATAGGAGTGGAAACCTACCTATGGGCGATTTGTGAATTAGGACGAGTCTTAAACATAATGCATCTCTTCTCTTCCAGGGCTAGAGTGGAAACCTACTGGTCAGGGTTGAGAGAGATAGTTGTCTATGATCACGACAGTGGCGTATTCATACGTCCGTGACTCCAGTTCGAAAAGTTTAAGCTAAGATCTTATAAATTTACTCTCTAGCAATGTTTTGAATCGTTCGTACCCCTGAGAAAACTTCCCTGAACCCCAACGCTTTCTTCTCCATTGTTTTACACCGATTTTCTTTAAAGCTTTAGTTCAATATTGTCTTTCCTTTTTAGTTCATTTTCATTTAAGCATTAGAATATCCGTTTTTATCATTTTTAGTCATTTTCGTTAAATTTAGTTATTACATCATTTAATTTCCGTATTCTCTTTTAATATTTCGTTTTTACATTTTAAACACACTACCAAACCCCTACAAAACCGTTTTTGTTCTTGACTTCCTTACTTTAACTTATTTCAAAGGCTTTTTGCAGAAAAAGATCCTCCTTCCCTGTGGATTCGATCCCAGAGTACTACAATTGATCAGCTGTGCACTTGCGGCTATTGATTTAAATTAGGGTAAAACTTGACAACCCTCACGACAGCACACATCAAGTTTTTGGCGCCGTTGCCGGGGAAGGCATGCGTTTTCTTTTCTGAAAAACCCCGAGAAAGGTTAGTAAATCGACTCTAGAACCCCCTTTTCTGCAATTTTCCATTTTTCGGTTATTTTGTTTCCATTTCAGAAGATATGGATCCTATAAATCGAAATATACACTATGAGGAAGGTTTCTATAACACTCCTCAAGCCACCAGACGCAGAGAGAATCATCTACGCGATCTCTACGAAAAAACTCAAAGCGAAGACAACATAACGTTCCAGAAGGAGCCCTACGCACCTCAAATGGCAAACCCTAGATACTCTATGTATCGCCTACCTCACCAAGTTCTCCAGCAAGATGAGAACGTCCAGCTCAGCAACAGACTGAGTCAGCTCGAAGGCGTGATCAGACAGTTCATAGAAGCTCAAGCAACCGCTACAACTTCTCTAAACGAAAGGATTGATGGGATATCGAAACTTTTCAATGAAATAATCGATAACCTAGCCTCACAAGTCAATTCAATTAAAGAATGTGCAACCAAGGACGCAGCTATGATCGCTAACAGGTTCAACAGCATGGAAGAAGAGCAAGCAAAGCACAACTATGAGCTTCGCAACACCAAAAACAAAGTCATGGACCTGGATTTCAAACTCGATGACGTGGACAAAGCCCTAAAAGAAGCTAAGAACGAGTCTTATGACTTTACAGTCGAAGTTTCAGAGAAGGTTTACAAAGTCATCGTCAAAAAAACCGAAGAGCTTGACTCAACCATGGACAAAGTAGCCTATGCTCTTGATGAAGTTGAAGAAAAGGTTGACGAGATCATGCAAGGACTTGGAGATCAGATTCCATCAACCAAAACTAAAGACTCAAGTCCAGAGAGGAAGTACATCAAGCCAGAAGACCCAGGAGACAATCCAGGAAGCAAAGGAGGAAGCAACAGCAGCAGAGCAACTCGGAGGCAAATCCCCGCGGTCGCGTCGGCTCCGACCGCGGCAACCAAGCGTTCTCCCGCGGTCGTGATGGGTCTGCCCGCGGCACATGGTCGCTTCCCCGCGGTCGCGTAACCTGCGGTCAAGACCAACCGTAAAAACATTCCAAAACAGTCTCGTTCAGCTCATACAAGCATATTTGGGTCTGGTACACCTCCTGGGATGACTAAACCACTCTATCAACAACTGGTTTGCTCCATAAGCACCCAAAGATCTGAAGAAGAGGACAAGTCATGGCCTTGCAACATGGCTTTGTCTTGTGAAGATGAGTATGAAGAGCAATACTCTGAAGATGAAGAGTATGGGTTGTTTGTAGAAGATCCAAACGCAGGATATTCCTCAGAAGACGACTCAGGAGAAACTCAATGGATCAGCAACAGCATCAGTAGAGAGAAGCTAATAGAGTTCAACAACGTAGTCAGGTCATTCCCTGCTCATTTAAGCTTTGATGAAATCTGGAAACTTGGTCGTTTGCAAGTCTTTTTCAGGTACTGCAAGGAGTCTAAAGAGGATATCCATAGATACTTTATGAGAGCTCGATACATGACAACACCAGAAGCAGCTGTCTATGCGATTCACCTCAGAAACCCGGAAGACTGCAGCCACTACACCAACAAAATCAGCAAGGAAAAGCTCGACGAATTCAATGATGTGGTTCGAAATTTACCTGAAGGAATCACGTTTGCCAAAGCTTGCAAGGACTTCATGATAGGCCACTACTTCTGTGAGAGCAAAGAATCAATCCCTGAGATAGAGGACTTGTTCAATCATGCCAAAAGAGGTAAACCTGTTCGAACGCTTCATAAAATAGAAGGTGTAGGTCAGTTTCTTATCTCTTGTTCTATTAGAGGAGAAATGTTTAAAAACGTGCTATGTGATTCTGGAGCTTGTGTTAACATGATGTCCAAGGCAGTTGCTTTGAGACTTGGTATTAGACACCTGCACAGGACTAGAGCAAAGATTAGCTTAGCTGATAATTCAAATGCAACACCTCAAGGAATAGCTCATGAAATTCCTTTGAGAATAGGAGATTGCATAGTGCTTGTCGACTTCTACATTGTCGAAACGAGAGATGCAACATATCCAGTGATTCTCGGATGGTCTTTTCTAGCAACTTCCGGAGCTATAATGGACTGGCCAAACCGGAGGATTTCATTTGCTAATATCGACAAAGATGTCTTCACAGAAGCTGTTCCATACAACAGCAAAGCAGGAAAACGTTCTGCAGCAGAAGAGTTTGAAGAAGAACTTTGGAGTGACGAAGAACCTGCTAAGCAAAGCAAGGAGATGTCAAAAAAGACTTGTCTCAGGATTAGGTCTTCTTCATTGGAATAAGTCACGTCCAACACCAAAAGTCGAGCTAAACGACTTAAAGCAGAAGCGCTTAATGGGAGGCAACCCATTTAGGTATTGTTTTCTTTAGAATTTTTCTTTCTTTTTCTTTTGATCTTTTTCTTTTTCTTAGTTTCGGGTGTTTCTTATAAAACAAAAAAGCCAAAAAATCAAAAAACTCGAAAAAACCAAAAAGAAGGATGGTACCTGACTGCTCGGCCCAGCAGGAACCAAGGAGAAGCAGGAAAAGGCCGCGATATAAGCCCACGCGGTCGCAGACGTTCTGACCGCGGGAAACCTATGTTCGACCGCGGTCGCGTGATCCTGACCGCGTCCAAGTGCTTGTTTGCCGCGGTCGTGCAGCCCCTGACCGCGGCACTTGGTCGTTGAGATCCAAACCCGACCCAAACCACCCATTTCACCCTATTTCACCTCACCAATCACCCTCCACCTCATTCATCACCTTCCACCACCTTCATCACCACCCAATCACCTTCCCAAACCCCTTCGAATGAATCCGGTTCATCTCCACCAGCATCCCGGATCCAGGTAAGTTCTCTTTGTCCTTACCAATTCGATTATTTATGCATTTTTCTCATCCAATCTCGACTTGTTTCACACTGAGGACAGTGTGATTTAAGTCTGGGGGAGGATTTCATCCCCTTTCTAACCACTTTTCTTTCATGAGTCTTGCATTATCTACATTTTTTTCAAAGTTTTTCAACACAGGTTTTCAAAACAAAATACGTTTTAAAGGGAATGGTGAACATGAATCAATGATAGTTGACTGTGTGCTTTAGACTGTTCCTAGTGACTTGCTCATTCATGATTTAGAACTAGACTAGGCGGTAGCTAAGCACATTTGAAACGAAGTACCCCAGAGGAATTTGAATGATTTCGATTTAGATGAAGGGATACACTAGCTCTGTTTTATCTGGACTTAATTTGGACTTAATTTTCTCATTGAAGCATTAGACTAGGGAAACGAATCATACATTCAGGACTCCTTTATCCTTTTACCACTCTCTGTTGATCCTGAATGGCTAGTTCATCTTTAGCTAGTTCCCCACCTTAACCAATCCTCTTTCAAACCACATGCACTCTTGTTTTCTATTGTCTTATATGCAGATAAGTGCAAAAACGTTGGAGAGAAAGAGGAACGACGCAGTTTTCAGTCACCAAGTACAGAGACCTGCGATTTGCCGGAAAAGTTCCATGAAGGATTCAACACAAGAGGAAGCTCAGTTTGCCTTAGAAAAATCTCAAATTTTGGTACAATCTCGTCCTCTAGTCTCTCTCTCTTTAAAAGGCATTTCCTTTCCACAAAAAAAAAAAAAATCCAAAAATAAGAAAAGAAAGGAAATAAAAGCCTTAGAGAGTCTAGAGATTCGAATTTTAAGTCCCAAGGCAACTGAAGTTTGATTTTATGGAGTTTTTGGAGATTGTTTTCTGATTCCCGGAAAGAATCTAAGTCTGGGGGAACAGCTGTTTACAACAAAGGAGGAAGGATTATGCAACAACATTTGGCAAGAAGAAGTGACTGAAAACTGTGGTCATCAACAGGTCCTTATCTCTTTTGCGGTTTTGCATATTATCTTGCATCCTCCAGATCTTCAGGTAACCCGAAACACTTTAACTCCACCACTTAAATCGCCCTTTAATGCCAAACGCCGTCTACCCGGGATGATGTCTTTAATGAGAACTCACTATTGAACTTAATGAATGTAGAGAGCTAGTTGACTGAAATCAAGATTTAAATTGTTTAAGTTTTGCATTACGGAAAAAGTGGACTAGTATCTCTTGTGCTTTGGTGAGAATTTTCTAGACTAAGTTGTGGATTGATGCAATATCTTTGGTTCTAGTTTAGGAGTTCATGTCTATGAGATTTGTGCATTCCCTATTTTTGTTTTCACTTAACCAGTTTAGGTTTTTGCTTTGTTTGAGGACAAACAAAGGTTTAAGTCTGGGGGAGTTGATAACACCGTATTTTGACCACTTTTATAGATCGTTTTGAAATACTTTTTCTATGTTTTTAATTGCTTTTAAGTACTTTTATTACGTTTTTCTAGTATTTGTAGTTTCAAGACTCTTTTCAGGAAACTTAGGGAAAAGCTTAATAAAATGGATAGAAAACCAGATTTCAGCTCAGAGTCAAACCGTCAGAAGTTCACCCCTGATTGAAGGCCTTCTCACCGTCTGTTCCAGCTCAAATTTGGAGACCTTAAAGATGGAAGTATCAGCTTTCCAGTGCACTTTACAGCTTGGAAATCCAACGGTTCAATCAAAAGATACGCGAAGAGCAAGATGTCCTGTAAACCAGCTGGCCAGCACTTCCACCCGCGGCCAACAAGCACTTTCCCGCGGTCAGGAGCATCCCGACCGCGGCAAACCACTCATCCACCGCGGTCACACTTGTCCTGACCGCGGCCATCAACCTCCGAGCCCAAAAAGCCCATTTCTGAAGCCCACATTTGGAGAAACCCTAAGTGACGTCCAGAGAGGTCTTGAGCACTATAAATACATGTCTTAGGAACCCTAAACGAGAGGGGAACCGAATATCATCTATCATTACTTCATACTTTTATTGTTTTTGCTTTAGCTTTTAGGGAGAGAGAGATTTGTTCTCTTGAACCCTTGTTCTTTCTTTTTCAATTTCGGTTTCTATTCTACTTCTTAATACTATGTCTTTGATTTCGTTTATTATGTCTGAGTAGTTTTATTGTTGGGATTAAGGGATTTTCGATGGGGATTTATATGTTCGATGAGGATTCCATGAGCTTTTGAGACGAATCTTAGAACTTTTTCTTCTGAATTCGTTTTTACTGCATGAGAGTAGCGTCATGAACTACAATCTGATCCAGATGCTTGGTGACACGAAAGTGTTCATCAGGTATCAGATCTAGTTTGAGAGAGCAAAACAAACATAGGAGTGGAAACCTACCTATGGGCGATTTGTGAATTAGGACGAGTCTTAAACATAATGCATCTCTTCTCTTCCAGGGCCAGAGTGGAAACCTACTGGTCAGGGTTGAGAGAGATAGTTGTCTATGATCACGACAGTGGCGTATTCATACGTTCGTGACTCCAGTTCGAAAAGTTTAAGCTAAGATCTTATAAATTTACTCTCTAGCAATGTTTTGAATCGTTCGTACCCCTGAGAAAACTTCGCTGAACCCCAACGCTTTCTTCTCCATTGTTTTACACCGATTTTCTTTAAAGCTTTAGTTCAATATTGTCTTTCCTTTTTAGTTTATTTTCATTTAAGCATTAGAATATCCGTTTTTATCATTTTTAGTCATTTTCGTTAAGTTTAGTTATTACGTCATTTAATTTCCGTATTCTCTTTTAATATTTTGTTTTTACATTTTAAACACACTACCAAACCCCTACAAAACCGTTTTTGTTCTAGACTTCCTTACTTTAACTTATTTCAAAGGCTTTTTGCAGAAAAAGATCCTCCTTCCCTGTGGATTCGATCCCTAAGTACTACAATTGATCAGCTGTGCACTTGCGGCTATTGATTTAAATTAGGGTAAAACTTGACAACCCTCACGACAACACACATCAAGTTTTTGGCGCCGTTTCCGGGGAAGGCATGCATTTTCTTTTCTGCAAAACCCCGAGAAAGGTTAGTAAATCGACTCTAGAACCCCCTTTTCTGCAATTTTCCATTTTTCGGTTATTTTGTTTCCATTTCAGAAGATATGGATCCTATAAATCGAAATATACACTATGAGGAAGGTTTCTATAACACTCCTCAAGCCACCAGACGCAGAGAGAAGCATCTACGTGATCTCTACGAAAAAACTCAAAGCGAAGACAACAGAACGTTCCAGAAGGAGCCCTACGCACCTCAAATGGCAAACCCTAGATACTCTATGTATCGCCTACCTCACCAAGTTCTCCAGCAAGATGAGAACGTCCAGCTCAGCAACAGACTGAGTCAGCTCGAAGGCGTGATCAGACAGTTCATAGAAGCTCAAGCAACCGCTACAACTGCTCTAAATGAAAGGATTGATGGGATATCAAAACTTTTCAATGAAAAAATCGATAACCTAGCCTCACAAGTCAATTCAATTGAAGAACGTGCAACCAAGGACGCAGCTATGATCGCTAACAGGTTCAACAGCATGGAGGAAGAGCAAGCAAAGCACAACTATGAGCTTCGCAACACCAAAAACAAAGTCATGGACCTGGATTTCAAACTCGATGACGTGGACAAAGCCCTAAACGAAGCTAAGAATGAGTCTTATGACTTTACAGTCGAAGTTTCAGAGAAGGTTTACAAAGTCATCGACAAAACCGAAGAGCTTGACTCAACCATGGACAAAGTAGTCTATGCTCTTGATGAAGTTGAAGAAAAGGTTGAGGAGATCATGCAAGGACTTGGAGATCAGATTCCAGCAACCAAAACTAAAGACTCAAGTCCAGAGAGGAAGTACATCAAGCCAGAAGACCCAGGAGACAATCCAGGAAGCAAAGGAGGAAGCAACAACAGCAGAGCAACTGATATGATCCTAGGTGAGGATCAAGCGCTGGACTACTTTCCAATGATTGTGATTTCGAAATTTGATGGTTTGAGGTATTGTGGAATGAAGGGAATGGGAAGATATGAAATGATGAAATATGACAAAATTTGGTGAAAACGCCTTGACACTTCTAAGAGAGATGAAAGATCTCTTAGACTATCAACAGAAACAAAAGAGCTTGTAATGAAAGGATATAATCCGAATTCACTAACCAAGCTGGTGATCAAACAAAAGCCTTTATCTTTTCTTCATCAACCTTGATTCCATCTGCACTCACAACAAAACCTAAAAAGACAAGGTTATCTGTTCCAAAAGTGCATTTCTTTAAATTCGCATACAAAGTCTCCTTTCTAAGCACTTCTAAAACCTTTCTAAGATGCTCAATGCCTCTTATTGGTGGTAAGCCCTGCGGATTCTCCTCTGGAAATACGTCTTTGAATTCCTGCAAAAGTAATCTTATCTTGCTAGGAATATCCTGCGTAGGCATATTTAGGTTAAAGTATTCTTTGAAAACTAGTAAATAGTTTGGGAGTTGACTTCCCTTTGGTTTGGTGATCATGAGGCTCGTTGATAGAGAGTTTGTAGAGGTGGTTTGCACTTTGTTCTTCTTCATAGCGATCTGGTCCTGCTGAACTTCTTGAGGAGTTAAGGGAACCAAAGTAGTTTTCTTGAAGTGATAGTCAAAGGAATAACGGTTTGTGAAACCATCGTGCTTAACCCTTCTATCTGATTGCCATGGTCTTCCAAGTAAGATATGCCCCGCATCCATAGGCAAGACATCACACAGAATCTCATCCTGGTATTTTCCTATCGATATTGGCACCATAACTTGATTTTTGACCTCCATTTCTCCAGCCTCATTCAGCCATTGTAGCTTGTAAGGTTTCGGCCTCTGCATTAGTTTCAAACCTAATTTTTCTACCATAGACTCACTAGCCACGTTAGTACAGCTTCCACCATCTATTACTAAGCTGCATACTTTTCCTTGCACCATACATCGGCTGTGAAATAAATTTTCCCTTTGCTCGTTTCCCTCGGTCTTGGTTTGAACATTCAGAGTCCTTCTAGTTACCAATAGTTCACCTCGGGCAGGCATCTCTATTTGTTCCTCATCTTCAGACTGTTACTCTTCAGTTTCCACTTCTCCATTCTCTTTAATGATCATTATCTTCTTGTTGGAACAGCTACTCGCATAGTGACCATACCCCTTGCACTTGTAACACTGAATATCTCTATTCTTGGAGGTAGTCACCACTTCTTTTCCTTTGACGCTCTGTTCTTCACCCTTAGACTTGGAGAATGACTTAAACTCCTTTTGGAAACTCGTTTTCTCATCTTTCTGAAAATTTGGCTTGTTGGATCCGTAGCTAGGTTTATAGTTTCTTCTTTTGAGCTGTTTCTCAAACATAATAGCCTTGTGCAACAGTTCCTCTAGTTCCACGTAGTGATGCACCTCTAAGCGGTCTATAATTTCTCTGTTTAACCCCCCCATGAACCTAGCCATCGTTGCTTCCATGTCTTCACGAATATCGGCTCTCATCATGAGAGTTTCCATCTCCTTATAATATTCTTCGACTGATCGGCTTCCTTGGGTTAAACTCCTGAGCTTGAAATGCAGTTCTCTGTGGTAATGACTTGGTACAAATCTTCTTCTCATGATCGCCTTCAATTGGTTCCATGATTCGATAGGATCTTCTCCTATTCTTCTTCTGGTTGTAACGAGGTTATCCCACCAACTTAGGGCATAATCTTTAAACTCTGTTGGGGCCAGCTTTAACTTGTGCTCGGTGGTGTAGTCTCGGCAGTTAAACACAAGTTCAATCTTCTTCTCCCACTCCAAGTATTCTTCAGGATCAGCGGTACCTCTGAATTCAGGAATCGTGAGCTTAAGGCTTCCCATAGGATCGCTAGACCTTGGCTTTCTCTCTTCTCTATCGCTTCCTCTTCTCCTTGATGAACGAGCTCTAGAGGAGTTGCTGTAGTATTGCTCCGAAGCCGAATGGTCACTGCTCTTTCTTGGTTTGTCCGAAACCATCTTCTCCATGTCAGATCTCATACTTTCAAACTCCCGCCGCATAAGAGACATCATTTGAGTCATCATAGCGTCCATCATAAGTTTGTTGGTTGATCCGCTTGGGTTCGCGGGGTCTTCTTTCTCATGAGCCGATTCCTCCATTGTACCTGTTCAATTGACAAGTAAAAGAACCAGTAAAAGAGCTCGAAGAATACACACGCTAGTTTAAAAATTGATCAAATTCGATACAGAACATGATACGACAATCGGACTTTTAGAAACCCTAATTCTCTCTATGAAAATTCTTTGAAATTCTGGATGACTTGTAATATAAACTAGAGAGATCAGATACTAGAGAGCACGATCCGACTAGTTTCACACAAATTGTCACGATCAAAATAGAATATGAAAAGTCATAAAATTGTTAAACACGAAAAGACACAACCTGGGTTTGGAGATTTGCTCTGATACCACTTGATATGATCCTAGGTGAGGATCAAGCCCTGGACTACTCTCCAATGATTGTGATTTCGAAATGATGGTTTGAGGTATTGCGGAATGAAGGGAATGGATATGAAATGATGAAATATGACGAAATTTGGTGAAAACGCCTTCACACTTCTAAGAGAGATGAAAGATCTCTTAGACTATCAACAGAAACAAAAGAGCTTGTAATGAAAGGATATAATCCGAATTCACTAACCAAGCTGGTGATCAAACGATTTAGAGAGAGTTTATAGAAATAAAAAGGTTTGATAGATTGAAAAGAAAGACAAGAGCAATACATATAGAGTCTCGGACACATAGGAAATAACAAAGACGACTAAGACGACTTAAAGACTCTATGACTAAGACTTAGACTAGTTTGAATTTGAAAATAGGCTCCTCTCTTCCTTGATCGTATCTGGTGAACAAAATGGGCTAAGTTTCCATCAAGAGGCCTTTTGTAAAAGTGTTGTGAACAAGCCTCGTTAAAAACCTTGTTTGGAAAACCCAATTGGGACAAAACCAAACGAAGGGAAAAAGAGCACAAGTCACAACACCTCTCTTGATGAACTCTTAAGTGGCTTGTATCACAACAAGTGTAGTTGGATTAGCACACTTAAGATTGCCCTGAATGGTGTCTAATAGCTTGTGAAAAGCTTGCTTGAACTTCATTGCTCTTGATCTCGTCATTGGACCAATCGGAAGATGCAAGTCTTTATCTTCGTCTATACTTGCTTCCTCGGGTTTCAGCTGCTCTTGGTCTTCATTCGATTCTGGTTCAGGCTCTCCTTGTTCTCCTTCAATCTCCTCCGTTCCTAAGCTGGTCTTGATCATATCAGCAACTCAGAGGCAAATCCCCGCTGTCTCGTCGGCTCCGACCGCGGCAACCAAGCGTTCTCCTGCGGTCGTGATGGGTCTGCCCGCGGCCCATGGTCGCTTCCCCGCGGTCGCGTCACCTGCGGTCAATACCAACCGTAAAAACATTCCAAAACAGTCCCGTTCAGCTCATACAAGCATCTGTGGGTCTGGTACACCTCCTGGGATGACTAAACCACTCCATCAACAACTGGTTTGCTCCATAAGCACCCAAAGATCTGAAGAAGAGGACAAGTCATGGCCTTGCAACATGGCTTTGTCTTGTGAAGATGAGTATGAAGAGCAATACTCTGAAGATGAAGAGTATGGGTTGTTTGTAGAAGATCCAAACGCAGGATATTCCTTAGAAGACGACTCAGGAGAAATTCAATGGATCACCAACAACATCAGTAGAGAGAAGCTAATAGAGTTCAACAACGTAGTCAGGTCATTCCCTGCTCATTTAAGCTTTGATGAAATCTGGAAACTTGGTCGTTTGCAAGTCTTTTTCAGGTACTGCAAGGAGTCTAAAGAGGATATCCATAAATACTTTATGAGAGCTCGATACATGACAACACCAGAAGCAGCTGTCTATGCGATTCACCTCAAAAACCCAGAAGACTGCAGCCACTACACCAACAAAATCAGCAAGGAAAAGCTCGACGAATTCAATGATGTGGTTCGAAATTTACCTGAAGGAATCACGTTTGCCAAAGCTTGCAAGGACTTCATGATAGGCCACTACTTCTGTGAGAGCAAAGAATCAATCCCTGAGATAGAGGACTTGTTCAATCATGCCAGAAGAGGTAAACCTGTTCGAACGCTTCATAAAATAGAAGGTGTAGGTCAGTTTCTTATCTCTTGTTCTATTAGAGGAGAAATGTTTAAAAACGTGCTATGTGATTCTGGAGCTTGTCTTAACATGATGTCCAAGGCAATTGCATTGAGACTTGGTATTAGACACCTGCGCAGGACTAGAGCAAAGATTAGTTTAGCTGATAATTAAAATGCAACACCTCAAGGAATAGCTCATGAAATTTCTTTGAGAATAGGAGATTGCATAGTGCCTGTCGACTTCTACATTGTCGAAACGAGAGATGCAACGTATCCAGTGATTCTCGGATGGTCTTTTCTAGCAACTTCCGGAGCTATAATGGACTGGCCAAACAGGAGGATTTCATTTGCTAATATCGACAAAGATGTCTTCACAGAAGCTGTTCCATACAACAGCAAAGCAGGAAATTGTTCTGCAGCAGAAGAGTTTGAAGAAGAACTTTGGAGTGACGAAGAACCTGCTAAGCAAAGCAAGGAGATGTCGAAAAAGACTTGTCTCAGGATAAGGTCTTCTTCATTGGAATAAGTCACGTCCAACACCAAAAGTCGAGCTAAACGACTTAAAGCAGAAGCGCTTAATGGGAGGCAAGCCATTTCGGTATTGTTTTCTTTAGAATTTTTCTTTCTTTTTCTTTTGATCTTTTTATTTTTCTTAGTTTCAGGTGTTTCTTATAAAACAAAAAAGCCAAAAAAATCAAAAAACTCGAAAAAACCAAAAAGAAGGATGGTACCTGACTGCTCGGCCCAGCAGGAACCAAGGAGAAGCAAGAAGAGGCCGCGATATAAGCCCCCGCGGTTGCAGATGTTCTGACCGCGGGAAACCTATGTTCGACTGCGGTCGCGTGATCCTGACCGCGGCCAAGTGCTTGTTTGCCGCGGTTGTGCAGCCCCTGACCGCGGCACTTGGTCGTTGAGATCCAAACCCGACCCAAACCACCCCTTTCACCTCATTTCACCATACCAATCACCCTCCACCTCATTCATCACCTTCCACCACCTTCATCACCACCCAATCACCTTCCCAAACCCCTTCGAATGAATCCGGTTCATCTCCACCAGCATCCCGGATCCAGGTAAGTTCTCTTTGTCCTTACCAATTCGATTATTTATGCATTTTTCTCATCCAATCTCGACTTGTTTCACACTGAGGACAATGTGATTTAAGTCTGGGGGAGGATTTCATCCCTTTCTAACCACTTTTCTTTCATGAGTCTTGCATTATCTACATTTTTTTCAAAGTTTGTCAAAACCCGGTTTTTAAAACAAAATACGTTTTAAAGGGAATGGTGAACATGAATCAATGATAGTTGACTGTGTGCTTTAGACTGTTCCTAGTGACTTGCTCATTCATGATTTAGAACTAGACTAGGCGGTAGCTAAGCACATTTGAAACGAAGTACCCCAGAGAAATTTGAATGATTTCGATTTAGATGAAGGGATACACTAGCTCTGTTTTATCTGGACTTAATTTGGAATTAATTTTCTCATTGAAGCATTAGACCAGGGAAACGAATCATACATTCAGGACTCCTTTATCCTTTTACCACTCTCTGTTGATCCTGAATGGCTAGTTCATCTTTAGCTAGTTCCCCACCTTAACCAATCCTCTTTCAAACCACATGCACTCTTGTTTTCTATTGTCTTATATGCAGATAAGTGCAAAAACGTTGGAGAGAAAGAGCAACGACGCAGTTTTCAGTCACCAAGGACAGAGACCTGCGATTTGCCGGAAAAGTTCCCGGAAGGATTTAACACAAGAGGAAGCTCAGTTTGCCTTAGAAAAATCTCAAATTTTGGTACAATCTCGTCCTCTAGTCTCTCTCTCTTTAAAAGGCATTTCCTTTCCAAAAAAAAAAAAAAAAAAAAAATCCGAGAAATAAGAAAAGAAATGAAATAAAAGCCTTAGAGAGTCTAGAGATTCGAATTTTAAGTCCCAAGGCAACTGAAGTTTGATTTTATGGAGTTTTTGGAGATTGTTTTCTGATTTCCGGAAAGAATCTAAGTCTGGGGGAACAGCTGTTTACAACAAAGGAGGAAGGATTATGCAACAACATTTGGCAAGAAGAAGTGACTGAAAACTGTGGTCATCAATAGGTCCTTATCTCTCTTGCGGTTTTGCATATTATCTTGCATCCTCCAGATCTTCAGGTAACCCGAAACACTTTAAAACCACCACTTAAACAGCCCTTTAATGCCAAACGCCGTCTACCCTGGATGATGTCTTTAATGAGAACTCACTATTGAACTTAATGAATATAGAGAGCTAGTTGACTGAAATCAAGATTTAAATTGTTTAAGTTTTGCATGACGGAAAAAGTGGACTAGTATCTCTTGTGCTTTGGTGAGAGTTTTCTAGACTAAGTTGTGGATTGATGCACTATCTTTGGTTGTAGTTTAGGAGTTCATGTCTATGAGATTTGTGCATTCCCTATTTTTGTTTTCACTTAACCAGTTTAGGCTTTTGCTTTGTTTGAGGACAAACAAAGGTTTAAGTGTGGGGGAGTTGATAACACCGTATTTTGACCACTTTTATGGATCGTTTTGAAATACTTTTTCTATGTTTTTAATTGCTTTTAAGTATTTTTATTACGTTTTTCTAGTATTTGTAGTTCCAAGACTCTTTTCAAGTAACTTAGGGAAAAGCTTAACAAAATGGATAGAAAACCAGATTTTAGCTCAAAGTCAAACCGTCAGAAGTTCACCTCTGATTGAAGGCCTTCTCACCGTTTGATCCAGCTCAAATTTGGAGACCTTAAAGATGGAAGTATCAGCTTTCCAGTGCACTTTACAGCTTGGAAATCCAACGGTTCAATCAAAAGATACACGAAGAGCAAGATGTCCCGTAAACCAGCTGGCAAGCACTTCCACCCGCGGTCAACAAACATTTTCCCGTGGTCAGGAGCATCCCGACCGCGGCAAACCACTCATCCACCGCGGTCACACTTGTCCCGACCGCGGCCATCAACCTCCGAGCCCAAAAAGCCCATTTCTGAAGCCCACATTTGGAGAAACCCTAAGTGACGTCCAGAGAGGTCTTGAGCACTATAAATACATGTCTTAGGAACCCTAAACGAGAGGGGAACCGAATATCATCTATCATTACTTCATACTTTTATTGTTTTTGCTTTAGCTTTTAGGGAGAGAGAGATTTGTTCTCTTGAACCCTTGTTCTTTCTTTTTCAATTTCGGTTTCTATTCTACTTCTTAATACTATGTCTTTGATTTCGTTTATTATGTCTGAGTAGTTTTATTGTTGGGATTAAGGGATTTTCGATGGGGATTTATATGTTCGATGAGGATTCCATGAGCTTTTGAGCCGAATCTTAGAACTTTTTCTTCTGAATTCGTTTTTACTGCATGAGAGTAGCGTCATGAACTACAATCTGATCCAGATGCTTGGTGACACGAAAGTGTTCATCAGTTATCAGATCTAGTTTGGGAGAGCAAAACAAACATAGGAGTGGAAACCTACCTATGGGCGATTTGTGAATTAGGACGAGTCTTAAACATAATGCATCTCTTTTCTTCCAGGGCCAGAGTGGAAACCTACTGGTCAGGGTTGAGAGAGATAGTTGTCTATGATCACGACAGTGGCGTATTCATACGTCCGTGACTCCAGTTCGAAAAGTTTAAGCTAAGATCTTATCAATTTACTCTCTAGCAATGTTTTGAATCGTTCGTACCCCTGAGAAAACTTCCCTGAACCCCAACGCTTCCTTCTCCATTGTTTTACACCGATTTTCTTTAAAGTTTTAGTTCAATATTGTCTTTCCTTTTTAGTTCATTTTCATTTAAGCATTAGAATATCCGTTTTTATCATTTTTAGTCATTTTCGTTAAGTTTAGTTATTACGTCATTTAATTTCCGTATTCTCTTTTAATATTTCGGTTTTACATTTTAAACACACCACCAAACCCCTACAAAACCGTTTTTGTTCTAGACTTCCTTACTTTAACTTATTTCAAAGGCTTTTTGCAGAAAAAGATCCTCCTTCCCTGTGGATTCGATCCCTAAGTACTACAATTGATCAGCTGTGCACTTGCGGCTATTGATTTAAATTAGGGTAAAACTTGACAACCCTCATGACAGCACACATCATCCAACCGTGGATGGTGTGGGCCATTCTTGGATGGCTTTAATCTTCTCCTCATCCACTTTAAAACCCTGAGAACTTACAACAAATCCTAAAAATACCAATTGATCAGTGCAGAAGATACATTTCTTAAGATTTGCATATAAACCCTCTAATCTAAGTGTCTCTAGAACCTGTTCAAGATGCTTAATATGATCTTCTAAGCATTGGCTGTAAATCAGGATATCATCAAAGTAAACCACTACAAACTTACAGATGTATGCTCTCAAGACGTGTTTCATGAGTCTCATGAAGGTACTTGGGGCGTTTGTGAGGCCAAAAGGCATCACAAGCCACTCGTATAGACCTTGCTTAGTCTTGAAGGCAGTTTTCCACTCATCTTCTTCCTTCATTCTCACCTGATGATAGCCACTCTTTAGATCCACCTTTGAAAAGATAGTAGCTCCACTTAACTCGTCCAACATGTCGTCTAGTCTCGGAATTGGGTGCATGTATTTGATGGTGATGTTGTTAATGGCCCTACAGTCCACACACATCCTCCAAGAGCCGTCCTTCTTGGGTACTAGCAAGACGGGTACTGCACACGGGCTGAGGCTCTCTCTTATGTATCCTTTAGACATTAAGTCCTGGACTTGAGCCTCTAGCTCTTTGGCCTCTGTTGGGTTAACTCTATATGCGGCTCGGTTAGGCAAAGGTGCTCTGGGTACTAGATCGATCTGGTGCTCAATGCCTCTTATGGGGGGAAGGCCGGCTGGTATCTCCTCCGGAAAGACATCTTGGAACTTATCCAATAGCTGATTTACGTCGTGTGGGAGCTCTTGACCTTCTTCATTACCTGAAAACAGACTTTCTCTAAAGATCATAAGTAATACCGGTTGTTTATGATCAAGAGTTTTAAGAATTGTATTCGGTGAGACAAATAGATTAGTTTTACTTAGCTGTTTCCCTTTGTTCATGGCCTGTTGCATTTCATGAACTTCTGATGGTGTAAGAGGGGCTAAGTTGTGCTTCTTGTTGTTGTGAGTGAAGGAATAGTAGTTGGTGCGACCATTGTGTACGGTTTTTTTTGTCAAATTGCCATGGCCTCCCAAGGAGCAGGTGACCGGCTTGCATGGGTACAACATCACACGTGACTTGATCACTATACTTTCCAATGCTGAATGGCACAACAACTTGCTCCGCAATCCTCACCTCCGTGGTATCATTGAGCCATCTTAATCGGTATGGGCTTGGGTGCTTTGTCTTTTCAAGACCTAACTTGTCTACAAGATACTTGCTAGCCACGTTAGTACAAGAGCCACCATCTATAATGAGACTACATACCTTGTTTCCAATGCTACATCTTGTATGAAAAATGTTTTCTCTTTGGAGTGTCTCGGGGTCACTTAGAGCACCAAGAGATCTCCTGATTACCAACATCTCTCCAACCTCAGGGAAATCGGTTACCTCTTCTTCTGAGTCAGTGGCTTCTAGCTCGGCCTCATCTTGGGACTCATACTCTCCATTGTCTCTCAATTCCATTACCCTTTGATTTGGGCATTCTTTTGCAAAGTGGCCTTTTCCTTGACACTTAAAGCATGTTATATCTCGAGACCTTTGATTAGGAACCTTACCTTGCTCATGTTGATCCGGCTTTGATGGCCTGGAAGCTGGTTTCTTGAACCGACTTTCCACTTCTATATATTTTCCTTTGTCCATCGGTTTAGAGAAGGGCTGAGTCCAAGTAGGCTTTCCTCGGTTAGTGGCTGCTTTCTTCTTGAAATGCTGCTCAGCTTGTATGGCAAAGTGCAGTAGATCCTCCATGTGTTCATAAGCTCTGCCATTCTACTTTCCTCGCAATTCTATCTTGGAGGCCATCATTTTATTGGGCCATCAATATCTCCTCCGAGTCTTGAAGCTCCAATCGATTTCTGATGGTCTCAAACTCCTCGTAGTAATCTTCTACGGACCTGTTTCCCTGAGACAACTTCCGAAAACGTTTCTGTAAGTCTCTAAAGTAATAAGCGGGTACATACCTCTTCCTTAGGTGGAATGTCATGTCCTCCCAAGTGGTGATCTGGCCACGTCTTAGCCTCCTTCTTTAAGAGACTTCTCGGTCCCACCAAGTGAGAGCATTGTCGGTCAGCTGTGCGACGGCTAGAGACACCTTCTTGGCTTCGGAATATTGGTAGTAATCAAAGATATGATCCATTCTTCTTTCCCAATCCAGGTAAGCCTCGGGGTTGACCTTTCCAGCAAAGGTAGGTGGTGCAAGTTTAAGATCTTTGCCCCCATGTGGCTCCTCCCTCTTTAAGATGCTGGCCTTGGCCATGGTTATCCCGTCTGCCTCGCCGGTGATTTGGGTCAGGTGGGAGTTCATCTTCGAGATTAGGCATGTCATCATCAGTCTTTTCTCCATCGTGGTCATGTTGTTGCCTTTGTTGGTTCCCATTGTTGTTGGGTTGGGCTGGTGGTGGCAACCGTTGTTCCATTAAGTTAAGACGGTCGCTCAGAGTCCTCATACCGTCAAGTAGTTGCTGCATGACTTCTGGTAGAGGTGCGGCATTGTCTCCCATGATTGGTGTCTACGTTCAAGAGCAAACAAAGATCAAGTGCAAAGAGAAATAGAAATACGACTAAATGTTGTTTTTGTTAATGCAATAAAAAGATGGTGCAATGTTAAAGAAATGTAAACTCTCTTTTTTTTTTTATACGTGATTATTAAAACTTTCCTTTTCTGACTAACTAGGGCTTTTGACAGATTCTGGTTCTAACAATGAGCCGCAACTAGTTAATGCTATGAATGATGCTAGTAGAATGACTATGAATGAAACTAAGGAGAATGATTTTAGATATATAGGTGAAATGCTCAAGATGATATGCTATGTATGCAACCGAATTGAACTCTCTTTTTTTTTTTTTTTTTTGAATAAGTGTGCGACAAGAAAAACAAAGATGCAAAAGAAGATTAACCGAAAGGTATGAAAAGATAAAACCTGGTTTGGAACCTTTCGGCTCTGATACCAGATGATATAGGCACGGGCCTATAGATGAGGATGGATCCTTGTTGCTGGTTGTGTAACTCTCTCAACAAAGATAAGGAATGGAAGTTGATGTGAAAAGAGGATGGAACTCGATCAGTTGGTTGTGTAACTCTCTCTGATTGAGTCAAGGGATGGAACGACGATGATGCAAACGGTGGAATGAGGGTCGCCACAAAGCTCTATGGACTGAACCTTGATAAGACCGGCGAGAGGTGGATCAAACACCAACTCTCAAGAGGAGGATCAAACACCAACTCTTAAGCGAATTCAGGGAATTCAAGGACAAGACAAAAGCTTGAAGAACTGCGTTATTTTATTGATAGTAGGGTAAAAATACACGGCTGCTTATAAAGGACTTTATAAGAGAGTCCAATGCAGCTTTGCCCTTCTTGGGGACTTGAAGCAAATTACATAAAAAGGACACAACTTCTGGGACTCTAAGAAAACAATACAGACTCGTGCAATAACTAAAAGATATTAAGAAATACATTTAAAGCTTAAAACTATGAATAGAACCTGTAAAACAAACCAAAGACAGAAAATCCATATTAGGTAAGTAAATAAACGTATTCATTTTCTTACCTTGGTGGGTGGGACGGCTGAGATGATCTTAAGTTGGTATGATGCTGATGCTGAACAAGGACACTTCTTTGTTGGGTCGGAGAAGTGGCAATTCAGTTGTTGGGCCGTCTTGTATCAGGTAAGCTTCTTCTTTATTAGGCTCCTCCAGGCTTCTTTCTTGGATCGTGGCCTTAAAGCTTGGGTACAAAGAGTCTTCTTGCTCGTGGATGCTAAGTAAGGCTTCAATAGCTTGATTAAACTCCTCTCTCAAGACTCTAGTTCCGGATCTTGTTCTTGGTCCTTGTCTCACGGCTGATATAGGTGGAGCTTGTGCTTCTATGCCCTCATCAAAAGCATTTAAAATACGGTGTTATCAGTAAAGTCATTTGTGCTAACAAATGCACCTAGTACATTCATGAGATTGATGAATCATGTTCTTAGAGCATTTATATGTATGTTTGTAGTAGTCTACTTTGATGATATCCTGGTTTATAGCAAAAATCTGGACGATCATATCATGCATTGTAAGTCTGTTCTAGATGTACTTAAAAAGGAATGACAACTTGTTAATTTCAAGAAATGCACATTTTGCCCCGATAGTCTTGTGTTTCTAGAGATCATTATTTTAGACAAGACGAATTTCTCTTCTATGACAACCGATTATGTGATCCTAACTGTTCTATTCGAGATTTGTTAGTTAGGGAAGCACATGATGGGGGACTCGTGAAGATCATGTAAAGTCATTTCTATTGGCCCCACATGATGAGAGTCGTTGAGAGAATCTGTGCTAGATGTGTAACGTGCAAAGAAGCCAATTCTAAGGTTCAACAACACGGTTTGTATACTCCTTTACCTATTCCTGATCATCCTTGGGTTGATATCTCTATGGGTTTTGTTCTTGGATTTCCTAAAACTAGAACAGGAAAGGACTCTATATATATGTTGTTGTAGATCGATTCTCTAAGATGGCACACTTCATTACTTGCAACAAAACTGATGATGCATCTCATATAGCGAGTCTGTTCTTTAAGGAGATTGTTCTATTACATGGCATGCCTAGGTCTATTGTATCAGATAGAGACACTAAGTCTCTAATTTTCTTTTGGAATACATTGTGGCAAACTGAAGTAGTTAATAGAACTTTGTCTACACTCCTACGTGCATTAATCAATAAAAATCTTAAGTCTTGGAAAGATTGTTTGCGCCATGTTGAGTTTGCATATAATCACTATATGCATTTGGCTTCCAATTTCTCTCCATTTCAAATTGTATATGGTTTCAATCCCTTATCTCCATTGGATCTAACCCCTCGGCCTTTGAGTGAAAGAACAAGTATGGATGGCAAAAAAAGAGCCAAAGTTGTTAAACAGATCCATCAGAAAGTTAAGGAGAACATTGAGGAGAAGACAAAGTAGTATGTTAAACAAGCAAATAAGAACCGGCGAAAGGTTATCTTTAAAGAAGGAGATCAAGTTTGGGTTTATCTAAGGAAAGAAAGATTTCCTGCTGAAAGGAAGTCTAAACTCATGCCAAGGAACGATGGTCCCTTCAAAGTCTTAAGAATCAGTGACAACACTTATCAGCTCGATCTGTAAGGTAAATATAATGTAAGCCCGAGTTTCAATTTTTCTGACTTAGCCCCATTTTTGCAGATGATCTAGATTTGAGGTCAAATCCTTTACAAGAGGAGGGGGATGATGTGATCATGGAGAACTTGCTTGAATCAGAGTTTGATGACAAGGAACTTGTAGCTGAGGAGCTTGAACCTGAGGAAGCATTACAAATATCAAACAGCCCAATGACCAGAGCCGAATCTAGAAGACTCAAAGAAGGCGTTAGCAACATCATCAATCAACCAAGTTTAAAGCGGGAAAGAGTATAGTACAAACACTCTTGTTGTGATCCAAGTCCGTAATACTGAGTGGACTTGTGGTCCAACTTTGTACTCTTTATCCCCATTACTAGTTTTGTCCCAATGGATTTTCTAGTAATGGGTTTTTAATGAGGCAGGGTTGGATCGTTTAAGCATCTAAGTCCACTAAGTTCAGCTCAAAAGAAGTCGGCCAAGGAGAGGAGCGTATGGAGTCATTTTGAATTCAAACTTAGACAGCTTGCACTTGTAATTTTCTAGATGTGTTTATTGCTTTGGCGGAGACTCTCTTCTACTTCTTTATATTAATTTGTAATTTCATTTGAGAACCTATCTTATCTTTTATCAAAATCTCTTTCAAGTTAAGATCAAATCTCTTTTTGGTCTGTAATATCCTTCAAGAACCCTCGATTCTCTTTGTCTGTGATATGTCTATATTTTACATCATTTGAAGTGCATTTTAGAGTCCTCATCATGTGTTTTCCCATGTAAATTGAGTCTTTAGGCATGAAAATAGGATTTAGGGCTTGCATTAGGTCCCAAAGAGTTTTGCATGTTTTGAAGTCTTTATCAGGAGCTTTGGGAGTCATTTGGAGCTTAAGAAGAGGAGCAGAGAAGAAGACGGTGAAGAAAAGGGTCAAAAATGGTGAAAACCGCTTGGAGGAATTTCTCGGCCAAATCGCGTACCGGACGGACAGAAACCTCGGTCAAAATCCTTACCGATCGCTCATTACCGGCCAAAATCCTTACCGATCGCTCATTACCGGCCAAAGTCCTTACCGATCGACCAAAATCAGCCTGGGTCGAAGATCGGGTGCAAAATACCACGGGTTGAGTTTTTGGCCGAGGCGAGGGAATTTTTACGACCAAAAAGCTTGCCGCGGTACACAGCCCTCGGTCATTTTCCTTACCGCGGGAAGCTTTTCTCGACCAAAATTTGTCCTTGTCCGCGCATTTCAAAGATCTGCAATCCGGGGAACCTTCCGGTCCAAACCAGTTGGCGGGGTCTTCAGCAAAATTGGAGATAATCAAGCAAAGATCCCAGAACAGTTGGAATCATCCAATTCGGACCAGTGGGGAGAAAGATACAGCCTTCGGAAGATGCACCAACATTACGCGCATCCGAGAACCGAACAGCGGAGTCCAAAGGTCACGGCGGACGGAGCCTTTCCGGACCGAATCAGCTTGCCCGGTCTTCATCAAAGTTTGAGATCTGTGAAGGACCTTTTCAGAACAGTTGGGATCGCTCAGTTCGGAGCATTGGTTCGAAAGATAAAGTCTCCGGAGTTCACATCGGTCCAAAAAGCTTATTTTCCGGTGATTCCAATGCGGTTCAAAGATGTGAAATCCAGGAAGCCTTCCACTTCCCAAGCTCTGACGGTTTCTTCACCAAAGTTCGAGCTTATTGAGTCATCTTGCCTATGGAACTGGTCCCAGAGCTTTAGGAGTCTTGGATTGAAAGTTACTGTCTCCGGAAGGCAACATGGTCGATACGAGCCCAAATTAGTTGCGATACGCGCTAAGTATTTTCTCAGGGCTCGGTATCATTACCTCGACATCGGCCAAGTCAAGGCTCATATTTTGGGAGTATTCTGAACTAGGCCTCGTGCTGACGCCTCAGCACGTTGGAATCAAGGCATGCACACGTAAGAAATGAAGCTGGAAACGACTAAGTATTGAACATGTACCTCGGTGTAATGACCTCGGCGTGCATGCCGGACCCTGTTCTCCCGAACCCCTCGACTACCAAGCGCCTCGGCATTTTATGCCGAGGTCCATCGTCACAAACTCAGAATCAAGAACAAGGCGGCTCAAGAACACACACGTGAAGATGGATCAAAGACTAGGGTTCATGCATGTTCTTGACGTGTTCTTCACGAGATCTTCATTTGGATCTGGACTCACGTGCACTCCTCGACATGAAGACCTCGGCTTCACTCTCCGACACGCCGTGGCGCTCCCCCATCAACCCAAGAACGCGGTTCAGTACCCGGTTTGTTCCGGGCTGACCCGCGACACTTTCCCTTTGCTATAAATACATTTTGAGACTAAAAACCTAGGGGATTCTCTTATCTGTTTTAGCTCTAAGAACTTACCTCTTTTGTGAAACTTGATTAATCTAATCCGATATCTCGTTTTTGCATCAGAAATCTTGTTCTTTCTTTATTTCCTTTATCATCAAACATCAAACTCCTCATCATGACAAGCTACACGTCTTGCAAAAGACTTAGTGAGCTCGTTATGATTAGTGAGTAGTCGTTTAAGCGGCTTTAGATGAGTAGATTAGGGTGCTTTCAAGGGAGATTAGTGGGTTTAGGTGTCTAGTCTTGCATGTTTCATTCTTTAACCGACGAGATCTCTAGGCTGGATCCAAGCACATCACTTGAGGTTCAGATCTGAGACATATCTCGCATCAAAAGTGTTTGTAGAAATGTCTGAACCACTCGGTTAAGGGTTTAAGAGTCTTTCATCGCGAGAGTGATAGTTTGTTCTTTTAAATGACATTTTTGAACTGATTCTTATTGCTGATTGATTCGTGCTTCTCAAAAGACATTTTTGGTAGGAAGGAGGATCAGTTTAGATGCTTAATACTTTCATGAGAAGATTAACATGCCTTGAGTTCAAAGTTAAATGAAACCGCTTGATAAAATGATTTATTAACCCACTAGTTAAACTTGGAAGCACCCGAGTCGATTACCTCGTCTAAAGTCTCTTCTTTTATTGCATATTGTCATCATCTGAATCGTTTAGTTGTCATTTGGATCTTAGCTTTGTTTAAATCTCGTTGATTGCCTTATTTCTATGCTTATTTGCTTGCCACTTAGTTAGTAAAAACCTTCACCTTTCTGTCTTGACTTTAGTGAACAAATAACATGGACTAGTGTCTCGTTGACAAGCCTGGATTGACACCTCTTTATGCTACTTTGACAAGGGGATTGATAGCCCTGAGACCCTAAAAAGTCTTGTCTATCAATTGGCGCCGTTGCCAACTTGTCGGAGCATTAGTCTCTTGTTTGTTCTTGAGTTCAAGATTTTTCTTTTCTTTGTTTTACTAACTTCTTTGCAAGTTCTTGTTTTGATCTCAGGTGCATGAAAACCAGGTCTCGGAGCACAGAACCGCCTTTACCGTACGACAATAACATCAACCGGATTGAGAGGCGAGCTCGCGAGAGGGAACGGCACTTTGAACGACTTGGAATGGCAGAACAGCAAAGGATCGAGCAACAGGCTCAAGAAGCCGAGCACCAGGCTCAGGCTAATCAGGCGCAGGCAGGCAGGAATGAACAACAAGCCTATGTTAACCAACAACAGGCTCAAAGGAATGAGAGGCTTGCTCAGCAAAACCAACAACAAGCTAATAGGAACGAGCACCAAGCCCACCATGTTCATCCGCCACCGCCACAAGCTCAGAGACAACCTCCTCCGGTCTTTGTTGGAGAGAACGACCGAGCTAATGCGCACCAATACCGAGCTGGGATTCAAGCTCCACCGGTTCAGAATAACAACTTTGAAGTTAAAGCTTCCCTGCTCAATATGGTGCAGAACTCAAAGTTCCACGGTCTAGCCGGAGAATACCCTCTTGAGCATCTAGATCAGTTTGATCGGGTTTGCGACTTAACCAAGATCAATGGTGTCTCGGAAGATAGCTTCAAGCTACGCTTGTTCCCATTCAGCCTCGGTGATAAAGCTCACCAGTGGGAAAAGAACCTCCCGAGGGGTTCTATACAAACCTGGGAGCAGTGTAAACTGGCGTTCTTATCAAAGTTCTTTTCCACATCACGCACGGCTAAGCTCAGAAACCAGATCTCAAGCTTCACGCAGCACAACAACGAGAGCTTTAGCGAGGCTTGGGAAGGGTTTAGATGCTACACTAACCAATGCCCACACCACGGCTTCTCAGAGGCATCCCTCTTGAGTACTTTATACCGAGGTGCACTCCCCAAGATCAGAAACCAACTCGATACAGCTTCAAATGGAAATTTTCTTGGGAAAGAGATCAATGCGGCAATGGAACTAGTCGAGAACCTAGCCATGTCCAATGATACGTATGGCGAGGACTTTGATAGAGTGAACCGTACAGAGGGCTCCAGTGATGAACAACGTATGACAAAGGATATAAGAGAGCTTCAGAGCAAGCTTGACAAGGTTTTGATGGCGACTCAAAAGCCAATACACTTTGTAGGCGAGTTTGATGAGCAAGGGCCAAGTTTTGACAATGTTAATGAAGATGGTCTAACTCAAGAAGAGCTGAACTACATAGGGAATCAGCAGAGGTATCAGAGGTTTAACAACTACAACAGTAACCCAAACCTCTCATACAGAAACCCGAATGTAGCTAACCCTCAAGACCAAGTGTACCCTGCTCAGCAACAACAACAAAGCTATGCTCAAAAGGCTCCTTTTCAGAATACCTTCCAGCCCAAGCAACAGTTCAGTGGGCAACAGCACAGCTACACTCAGCAGAATCAAGCGGCTCAGGGTAACAACTTCACCAGCCAACCGCAGCATCACAAGTTTCCACCAGGGTTCAATCTGCAGCCGATGGGTAATCAGCAACAGAATCAGGGAACGGGTCAGAATCAGATGGGGAACGATGTCTATGGAATCTTACAGCAACTGTTACAGGGTCAGCAGAGAGTGGAGAGCCAGCACGCGACAATGCAGCAAGATATCAGAGAGCTTAAGCAGAATCAGGCCTCTACATCATCCCGAGGCCCGGCTTTACCAGGTAAACCGGAGCCAAACCCCAAGGAGTATGTGAACGCCATTACATTGAGGAGTGGTAAAGCACTACAAGCTCCAACGCCTAAGACAAAGCTCATTGAGGCCAATGAGCAATTAGAGGGGGAGGCAGCCTCAGGTGATGCGTGTAAAGAAGCGGATTTTGAAAAGGAACCGATCAAGGACAAAGGAAAAGAGGTGGAAACGACAACTGAGCTTGAAAAGCCATACGTTCCACCACCACCTTACGAACCCAAGATACCGTTCCCAGGGCGTTTCAAAAAGAAAATCTTAGACAAAGCCAAAGCGGTCTTTGAGAAACACTTGGAGAACACGCAACTCACCCTACCCATCATAGATGCTTTCTTAGCTATACCTCAGCTTGGGAAGTTTCTAAAGGATGCGATCCTCAACAAGACAAAGGAACTCCAGGGCATGGTGATACTGAGCCATGAATGCAGCGCCATAATACAAAGAAGATCTATACCAAGGAAGCTATCCGATCCGGGCAGCTTTACCTTGCCGTGTGCCTTAGGTCATTTGAAGTTCTCAAACTGCTTGTGTGATCTAGGAGCTTCTGTGAGCTTAATGCCTTACACGGTGGCCAAGAGATTGGGATACAAAAGTTACAAGCCGGCCAAGATCTCTCTTATACTAGCTGATAGATCAGTTCGCTTACCGGTGGGTTTGCTTGAGGATTTGCCTTTGAGGATCGGTGAGATAGAAATCCCCACGGACTTCATAGTTCTTGAGATGGACGAGGAACCATTAGACCCTATCATCTTGGGCCGACCGTTCCTAGCGACCGCAGGAGCCATTATAGATGTGAGAGGAGGAATGATTGAACTACACATCGGTTCCGAGACTATGAAGTTCAATGTGAAAGAGATGATGAAGAAACCGACCATTGGAGGTCAGGTTTTCTATGTGGAAGTAATGGAGGAGCTAGCTGATGAGCTCCTGGAAGAGTTGAACACAGAGGATCCGTTACAAGTGGTCCTGACACGTGTACAAAGCGAGCACGGGTACTTGAACGAGGAAAGCGAGGTGTACAAGCATCTTTTGGACCAACCGAAGGAACTTGTGGCTGAGGCGAGGTTTCTGGAGCTCAAGAAGAGCGGCCTCGACATCTTAGACAGCGAGGGATCCGCGGGTACAGAAGAGACACCTCGGGGTATTATGGCCGTGACAACTCATACCGAGGCCGATGGTAAACCGCGCGAGAACAAGGAAAAGGCCGAGGAAGCTGTTCCGGGCCAATGCAGCTTCGATGCCGATTGGAATGAGGCAGACGCGCCCCCTGTTGAGCTTAAGCCTCTACCAACAGGGCTCAGGTATGCGTTCTTAGGCTTGAACTCTACTTTTCCTGTGATCATAAACGATAGCTTGCTTGAACATGAAGAACGTGCATTGCTTAATGAAATCAAGAAATTCAGGAGAGCCATAGGGTATTCCTTGGCCGACATTAGAGGAATTTCTCCTGAAATATGCACCCACAGGATCCACCTGGAGGACCAAGCCATGTCTTCTGTTGAGCACCAACGTCGCCTTAACCCGAACCTCAAAGAGGTGGTTAAGAAGGAGATACTAAAGCTCCTTGAGGCAGGGATCATATATCCAATCTCTGACTCTCAGTGGGTATCTCCTGTACACGTTGTGCCCAAGAAAGGTGGGATCACGGTGGTGAAAAACGATAAGGATGAACTCATAGCCCAAAGAACCATAACCGGCCATCGCATGTGCATTGACTATAGGAAATTGAATTCTGCATCAAGAAAAGATCATTTCCCTTTACCATTCATTGATCAAATGCTTGAACGGTTAGCCAATCATCCTTATTTCTGTTTTCTCGATGGATACTCTGGATTCTTCCAAATACCAATAAATCCAAGAGACCAAGAGAAAACGACATTCACTTGCCCTTACGGCACTTATGCCTATAGGAGAATGCCTTTCGGTTTGTGTAATGCACCGGCCACTTTTCAAAGATGTATGATGCACATTTTCTCTGATCTAATTGAAGAGAAAGTTGAGGTGTTTATGGATGATTTCTCCGTATACGGCTCCTCTTTCTCCGAATGTCTTGCTAATCTTTCTCAGGTTCTGAAGAGATGTGAGGAGCATAGGCTTGTCTTGAACTGGGAGAAGTGTCATTTCATGGTACAAGAAGGCATTGTCTTGGGGCACAAGGTATCAGAGAAGGGTATTGAGGTGGACAAGGCCAAGATCGAGGTGATGGTGAACCTACAAGCTCCGAATTCTGTCAAAGGGATAAGAAGCTTTCTTGGGCACGCGGGGTTCTATAGGCGGTTCATTAAGGATTTCTCCAAGATAGCTAGGCCTTTAACTAGGCTATTGTGCAAAGAGGTGGAGTTTATCTTTGATAAAGAGTGTGAGGAAGCGTTTAAGAGGATCAAGGAGGCTTTGATCAGTGCACCGATTGTACAAGCTCCCGATTGGTCTTTACCATTCGAAGTGATGACTGATGCATCTGACTATGCCGTGGGAGCTGTCTTGGGGCAGAAGAAAGATAAGAAGCTCCATGTGATTTACTATGCCAGCCGCACCTTGGACTCGGCACAAGAGAAGTATGCCACCACCGAGAAGGAAATGCTTGCCATTGTGTTTGCATTTGACAAATTCAGGAGTTACTTAGTGGGATCAAAGGTCACGGTTTACACAGATCATGCGGCCTTGAGGTACTTGATGTCTAAGAAGGACGCTAAGCCGAGGCTTTTGAGGTGGGTCCTATTGCTCCAAGAATTCGACATGGAGATACTTGACAAGAAAGGTATTGAAAACGGGGCCGCAGATCACCTCTCAAGGCTGAGGATTGAAGAAAAGGTTCCTATAGACGATGCTTTACCCGAGGAACATCTCATGCTGGTCCGGTCTTACTTAGAGGTGGAGGAAGCCAACACGATCAAGGAAAGAAGCCTCCCCTGGTTCGCTGATCTTGTGAACTACTTGTCTTGCGGTTTAGAGCCACCGGATCTTGATACTTATCAGAGGAAAAAGTTCTTTAGAGATGTGATGAGATATCATTGGGATGAGCAGTATCTTTACGTGCTTAACAAGGACCATCTCTATAGGCGATGCTTGGCCGAAGAAGAGATCCATCCGGTGCTACAAGAATGTCACGGTTCAGCGTATGGTGGTCACTTAGGTGCACTCAAGACGGTTGCCAAGGTTTTGCAAAGCGGGTTCTGGTGGCCGACTATGTTCAAAGACGCTCAAGATGTGGTATCAAGGTGCGAGGCTTGTCAAAGGCACGGTAACATATCCAAGAGGAATGAGATGCCCCAAAACCCAATCTTTGAGGTCGAGGTCTTCGACTGTTGGGGCATTGACTTCATGGGTCCCTTTATAAGCTCGTATGGAAACCAGTATATCCTAGTCGCGGTGGACTATGTGAGTAAATGGGTCGAAGCTGTTGCATCCCCAACCAACGATTCAAAAGTGGTGGTAAAACTTTTCAAGAGTACCATTTTCCCACGGTTCGGAGTTCCAAGAGTAGTGATCAGTGATGGGGGAAGCCACTTTATCAATAAGACTCTTGAGAGTCTTTTGAAGAAGCATGGGGTAAAGCACAAAGTGGCTACACCTTATCATCCGCAGACTAGTGGCCAAGTGGAGGTCTCTAACCAACAGATAAAGGCCATTTTGGAGAGAACCGTGAGCTCATCTAGGAAGGATTGGAGCAAAAAACTTGATGATGCCTTGTGGGCTTACAGAACCGCGTACAAGACCCCCATTGGAACCTCACCGTTTAACTTGCTCTATGGGAAAAGCTGTCATCTACCGGTTGAGTTGGAATACAAAGCCTTGTGGGCGGTGAAACTTCTGAACTTTGACATCAAGACCGCACAAGAGAAAAGGGTTTTACAGCTTCATGAGCTTGAGGAAATCCGGTTAGATGCTTTTGAGAGCTCCAAGATCTACAAAGAAAGAACTAAGGCGCTTCATGATAAGAAGATACACAAGAGAGAGTTCAAAGAAGGGGACCAAGTTCTGTTGTTTAACTCGAGACTCAAGCTGTTCCCTGGGAAGCTGAGGTCTAGATGGTCCGGTCCTTTCACAATTCTCGAAGTGAGGCCTTATGGAGCGGTCGTTCTAAAAGGAAAAGATGGACAAGGCTTTGTGGTAAACGGTCAGAGGGTAAAGCACTACTTGGCATCGGAAACAAGAGAGGGGGCTACTTCAGTTCCTCTTCTTGAACCGGAATCAGCCTGAAAAGGTATGAAAAGTCAAACTTAGTGACGTTAAACAAAGTGCTCTTGGGAGACACCCCAACCTTATCCTTGTACATATTTCGTTTTTCTCATCTTCTTTCTCTTTTTATTTGAAGCTTTTTGAAGGGTTTGTTAAGTGTTTCAGGAGTTAGACAGTGAATCATGAGGACGAGAGTAAGAAAAAAGGCTTGAAAAAGGCACGGCCTGATGAGTTAAGTCGTAGAGCACACCTAGCCACGGTATCGACCCTCGGTATATATATACCGTGGTCACCTTTTACCGAGTAAAAGCTTGAGAACCTCAGCTAAACTCCTCGACTTCATCTTATCATGGCTATGCCTAAGAAGTTATGTGGTGAAATGACTAAGTGTGGGGGAGGCCCAAGGTGTAAACACCTCGGTATAATTATACCGAGGGGCGATGTTCACTTAAAACGGTCTAAAACCTCGATCCGAGGCCGCGACCAGTTTACACCAAGGCCAGCCCGTTTAAACCCCCAGCACCAAGTGTTCTTTGTTAAAACTAGTGGCCTCGGCATGATACCCTCGTGGTGGAGCGTGCCGAGGTGCCCGGTTTTAAGAAGAATCAAAAACAAGAACACTTGGGACACTTAAATCAAAGAAGAAGGTTTGCGCGATCTAAGGAAAAGACGTGAAGGCCACGGAGATTTACTCGTTAGTATGAGCTCAAATCACTCGGCTTGGTGCCCTCGGGGTGGAACAAGTCGAGGCCGCTCAAGCTAACACAAGAAAAACCGGTTTAGTCCGTACGGCCCACGTCATTCCTAAAGTCGGGCCCATTTGGAGGCTTTGCGCGGTAATTCGAATTTGAACGCCGGGTCAAAGCTGGTTTTGGCGCGCTCAACGGTCGCAGCTGGAGGAGAAGGGGGGACCAGTCCCACTACAGTCCAAACGCCAGCTGGAAAGCGCGACACCGCCCATACCAGCCTCCATCCCGAGCCATAAACCGAGAGTTCGCCTTCTTCTCTCTTTTCTCTGCATTTCACGAACACAACTCTCTCATTTCTCATCCATTTCGTGTGATTCCAAGCGTTCTAGACTCGTTAGGGTGTTGTCTATTCAGCATAAGCATTTCACTAAACTTGAATCTTGGATTCCCAAAGGTATATGCATCTTAAAGAACTCATCTTTTTCCTTCATTCTTTGCGAGCTTTATTGTTTGTAAAATGTGGAATCGATTCTTTTAGAACATATCGGCCTTTGGGAACAATTTTAAAAATTCCATCAGGATAGACAACACAAGAAAAACCGGTCTTTGCTCTGAAAATCACTTGTTCTTGAGTTTCTAAAATTCTTGAGAAAATGCGCTTGGAAACGGTCTTAATGATGCGTTGAGTCGTTGAGCTGAACTGTCTAGATATCGTGTCTCTCTCTCTTTGTTCTGGCTTGTTCTTACTTCCTTTGATGTTTGAAAAAGCTATAACCCTGGCCTTGTTAGAGAAAGAGCTATGTTCTTGCTATCTTCAGAAACATGTGTTTATCGATATACTTGATTCTAATGGTTTCTTTGAGGATCTGCCTTGCAGATGACCGGCGACCGAGCTGTTCCCACTCATGAGACGAACAAAAACGAGATCCAGAAGAGAGGTACGAAAGGAAAAGCCGTGGCCGTGGCACGCAATGGTGGAACGAGCAAGAACTCATCAGCAAGACCCGATGGTGAGCCAGCTGCTAAGCGAGCAAAGAACGCCGAGCTCACTCCAATGCCGGCCCTTGAATCAAGAAGAAATGGGAAGCAGGCAGCCACTGAGAACGATGGAGATGAGCTGAGAGCCATAGTCCCTCATGAACCCGATTGTGGAAAGAAAGCCAAGAAGGAACAAAAGCCCGAGCCTGAGGAAGAACATTTCCCAACTACTGAGGAGTACTTGGACCACTTTAACTCTATAAGAGTAGCTCAAGGTCGGTTCCCTGATATGGAGTTGTTGAGGAAGCTGGAGATACTCGATGATGTTGCCCTCATCTTTCAAAACATGGGCCTGGCCGAGTTCTTCATGATGAGCGATGTTGCTTATGAGGGAATTACACAACAGTTTCCTTGCCACTTTGGAGGTTGTCATCTACCCCAAGAGGGATCCTAAGCGTTTACATGGCAAAGGGTTCGGCCACATTGAGTTTGACATGGAAGGCGTGCACTACAAGGTCAGTTTCAAGGAGCTTGACGAGATATTTGGGTTTGAAAGGAATGGCAGCTCACTTGACAAGTTCGTGTACCCAAGAGAAGAGTTGGCTGCTTTGTGGGAAACAATCGCTTTTGGACCTTACTTGGGAGGCAAGAGCAAGACGAGTTGCATCAGGAACCCTGCGATCAGATACACCAACCGGGTCCTGGCCTCTACATTCTTCTCTACCTACAACCCTGGTGTCATTCACACGGCAGAGCTTGAACTGTTGGGACTTGGACTGAAGCCGCTCATCACTCAAATGAAGAACAAGAAGGAGTTCCAAGGGCCAATGCATGTACCCTCTTTAGGCGCGTTCTTTGCGATCCAAATGCTTACTTACAGACACAATGTGTGGTGTGACCGAAAGAAGAAGGGAGCAAGGAGGCTTCAGAATGGTTGGATTGTCACTAAGATCTTGAGAGCTCAAGGGTTCATATTCTCTGATTCACCATCAAGGCCGAGTCTCATTGATGAGCAGTACTTAAGTAAAAGTGGTTTCTTTGGAGGCAAGTCAGGAAATAGATGGGTTTACAACTTCACACTGATGCACAGAGACGGCACTCAAGTTCTTCTGCCTAACCGAGGCCTCACCATGCTTGATAAGCAGTGTAACGTCTCCTTCTACGTCCTCAAAGATCAGTTATACAACCCATCTCTCGACCCACCAATGCGCAAGTGCACCAAAGCCGTACCTAACAAGCCTCAGAACGAGAACGGCCCGGCCGGATGTGAGAATAAAGAAGAACGGCACGCTGAGAAAAGGATAGGAGCAGGCCGATATCATTTTGATTCATATGTGTGGGGTGAGCCTGAATACCACACCAAGAAGCTGTACTCGCGAGTGAACACTCTCCAAAAGTGGTGTAAGTGGCAAGACAAAACCATTCATGCGTTGGTGGACTGTGTAAGGCAACTGAAAAAGAAGGTCAAGCAACTCGCCAGGCCATCTTCTCTGGACAAGAACTCGGCGACCTCAACCGCACCGGTTACACAAGAAGAGGTTGGAGAAAGCTCTAACGCAAGGAACCCGGAATTCCCACCAGGCAAAGAAGATTGGATCGACCCTGCCTCGGCACCAGGCAAAGAAGATTGGATCGACCCTGCCTCGGCATTCTTACCGGAGCCCTCGGAAAGCAGCCCACCACGCCAGTCCACTCCCTCCTGCTCAACATCCAATCCCTCGTACTACTTGGGATCAGACCTCTCCGACTAAGGTATCGACTTCAAACTCTTGTACATATGCATCTTGTGTATATCATACTGCATTCGTTTAGTTTGTCTTTTTACTTCTCTCACACGCTTTTATAACACACGGGACTGTGTTATTTAAGTGTGGGGGAGGAGCTTTGTGTCTTCTGATCTTGTTTTCTTTGTTCTTATTTGACTTTTGCATTCTTGAGTCTCATTTAGCTTTATACATATGGTAAAACCGCATCTCGCATTCTAAGATCGAGTCTAGGCTGCATCATGTAGGATTGCATCAGTGCAAGGAGCAATGATAGATTTTTTCCTAGAGAGTAAATCACTTGAGAACTTGAACTAAATATGCTTGTGAAACTCATTCTGTGCTTGTAAAGCTTGAAACGGTTTGAATCTGAGAAGCAAATCTGAATTACACTCAACTCTAGCTAAGTGATAACCCTGAACTTGAAATGTAAATATCTTTTGATGCATTTCTTGAATTGGCTTGTGGATACCGATACACATACTTGAGCTAGAATCGTTGTTTTTACCACCCTCTTTCCTTAGCTCAAGTAGCTGAATCCGCATCATGGATCAGTACCCTCACCTTGAACCCAACTTCCTTTTCGAGCCAATGTTTGTGTGTGAATTGTAAGGCCACCTTGGACTGAACTTAGCAGAAAGTGTTAGGTTTAGAGCGACAAGGGCATGTCTCACTGAGTGCTATGTTCCAACATCAAGGAACTGAGAGTATTGGCGACAGATAAGTGTGGGGGAAAAGATCTGTTGGTGAGTGGAAAAAGGTGAGCTGAGAGGAAAAGAGAGAGTGGAAATAGCTAGGGGAATGAAAGAAAAAGAATTGAGTCTTGAATTTGAAAAGATGAGCTCTGTTGTTCTAAAAAGGAAAGTTTAGTCTCTGAAATGAAAAGAAGCCAAAAAGGCTCAAGTGTTCTAAAAAGAAAAAAAAAAAAAGAGGCTAATCGCTGAAAAGAGCTGTTTGAATAAGTAAACACCAAGACTTGAAAATCAAAACAAAAGTGAGTCCCTAGTGAAAAGAAAGCAAATGAGAGAGTGAGGATCTTGAGAGGGTGAACAAGTGAGAAAAGCTTTGAGTGGAGTGTGGGGGGGTGATGAGTCTTGCCAAAGTTTGGTCGTTCATTGAGTGATCCCATTGTTGCATTGCACCCGCTTGAATATTGATGAGATCATTTTTATCTCATGACCTTACCCTAGCCAAGCCAGCCTATTTGAACATTGCATCATTTGATCCACCGGTTACTAGCTTAATGAATGTGAAAGAGTTGAATGTGATAATGACTTGTGGAGATTCCGTACTTTAGTTGGAAAATGTCTGAGTATAGCTTTACATTGCATATTTGAGCATGAATCCGAGTTCTCTTTGTGATCACTTCTCTCTAAAAAGGAAATATGAGCTCCATATGCATTACAACCTCTCTCTCTCATTTATTCTCTTCGCTTGAGGACAAGCAAAGGACAAGTGTGGGGGAGTTGATATGTCTATATTTTACATCATTTGAAGTGCATTTTAGAGTCCTCATCATGTGTTTTCCCATGTAAATTGAGTCTTTAGGCATGAAAATAGGATTTAGGGCTTGCATTAGGTCCCAAAGAGTTTTGCATGTTTTGAAGTCTTTATCAGGAGCTTTGGGAGTCATTTGGAGCTTAAGAAGAGGAGCAGAGAAGAAGACGGTGAAGAAAAGGGTCAAAAATGGTGGAAACCACTTGGAGGAATTTCTCGGCCAAATCGCGTACCGGACGGACAGAAACCTCGGTCAAAATCCTTACCGATCGCTCATTACCGGCCAAAATCCTTACCGATCGCTCATTACCGGCCAAATTCCTTACCGATCGACCAAAATCAGCCTGGGTCGAAGATCGGGTGCAAAATACCACGAGTTGAGTTTTTGGCCGAGGCGAGGGAATTTTTACGACCAAAAAGCTTACCGCGGTACACAGCCCTCGGTCATTTTCCTTACCGCGGGAAGCTTTTCTCGACCAAAATTTGTCCTTGTCCGCGCATTTCAAAGATCTGCAATCCGGGGAACCTTCCGGTCCAAACCAGTTGGCGGGGTCTTCAGCAAAGTTGGAGATAATCAAGCAAAGATCCCAGAACAGTTGGAATCATTCAATTCGGACCAGTGGGGAGAAAGATACAGCCTCCGGAAGATGCACCAACATTACGCGCATCCGAGAACCGAACAGCGGAGTCCAAAGGTCACGGCGGACGGAGCCTTTCCGGACCGAATCAGCTTGCCCGGTCTTCATCAAAGTTTGAGATCTGTGAAGGGCCTTTTCAGAACAGTTGGGATCGCTCAGTTTGGAGCAGTGGTTCGAAAGATAAAGTCTCCGGAGTTCACATCGGTCCAAAAAGCTTATTTTCTGGTGATTCCAATGCGGTTCAAAGATGTGAAATCCAGGAAGCCTTCCACTTCCCAAGCTCTGACGGTTTCTTCACCAAAGTTCGAGCTTATTGAGTCATCTTGCCTATGGAACTGGTACCAGAGCTTTAGGAGTCTTGGATTGAAAGTTACTGTCTCCGGAAGGCAACATGGTCGATACGAGCCCAAATTAGTTGCGATACGCGCTAAGTATTTTCTCAGGGCTCGGTATCATTACCTCGACATCGGCCAAGTCAAGGCTCATATTTTGGGAGTATTCTGAACTAGGCCTCGTGCTGATGCCTCAGCACGTTGGAATCAAGGCATGCACACGTAAGAAATGAAGCTGGAAACGACTAAGTGTTGAACATGTACCTCGGTGTAATGACCTCGGCGTGCATGCCGGACCCTGTTCTCCCGAACCCCTCGACTACCAAGCGCCTCGGCATTTTATGCCGAGGTCCATCGTCACAAACCCAGAATCAAGAACAAGGCGGCTCAAGAACACACACGTGAAGATGGATCAAAGACTAGGGTTCATGCATGTTCTTGACGTGTTCTTCACGAGATCTTCATTTGGATCTGGACTCACGTGCACTCCTCGACATGAAGACCTCGGCTTCACTCTCCGACACGCCGTGGCGCTCCCCCATCAACCCAAGAACGCGGTTCAGTACCCGGTTTGTTCCGGGCTGACCCGCGACACTTTCCCTTTGCTATAAATACATTTTGAGACTAAAAACCTAGGGGATTATCTTATCTGTTTTAGCTCTAAGAACTTACCTCTTTTGTGAAACTTGATTAATCTAATCCGATATCTCGTTTTTGCATCAGAAATCTTGTTCTTTCTTTATTTCCTTTATCATCAAACATCAAACTCCTCATCATGACAAGCTACAAGTCTTGCAAAAGACTTAGTGAGCTCGTTATGATTAGAGAGTAGTCGTTTAAGCGGCTTTAGATGAGTAGATTAGGGTGCTTTCAAGGGAGATTAGTGGGTTTAGGTGTCTAGTCTTGCATGTTTCATTCTTTAACCGACGAGATCTCTAGGCTGGATCCAAGCACATCACTTGAGGTTCAGATCTGAGACATATCTCGCATCAAAAGTGTTTGTAGAAATGTCTGAACCACTCGGTTAAGGGTTTAAGAGTCTTTCATCGCGAGAGTGATAGTTTGTTCTTTTAAATGACATTTTTGAACTGATTCTTATTGCTGATTGATTCGTGCTTCTCAAAAGACATTTTTGGTAGGAAGGAGGATCAGTTTAGATGCTTAATACTTTCATGAGAAGATTAACATGCCTTGAGTTCAAAGTTAAATGAAACCGCTTGATAAAATGATTCATTAACCCACTAGTTAAACTTGGAAGCACCCGAGTCGATTACCTCGTCTAAAGTCTCTTCTTTTATTGCATATTGTCATCATCTGAATCGTTTAGTTGTCATTTGGATCTTAGCTTTGTTTAAATCTCGTTGATTGCCTTATTTCTATGCTTATTTGCTTGCCACTTAGTTAGTAAAAACCTTCACCTTTCTGTCTTGACTTTAGTGAACAAATAACATGTACTAGTGTCTCGTTGACAAGCCTGGATTGACACCTCTTTATGCTACTTTGACAAGGGGATTGATAGCCCTGAGACCCTAAAAAGTCTTGTCTATCAGTCTGGTGTGCCATATCCAGTGAAGAAAGTCAAGCCAAATTCATCAAAGGTCTTTCCACAAGCTTTGGAGTCTTATCGATTTTACATGCCTTGAAACACTTGTGTTTGCAAGGATTATCAGTTTCATTCCAGTGCTTGAGTGTTGATCTAGGGATCATATCACCACCCTAGCTTACACCTTAGCTCCAAGTCATTACTTGCTTTGGAATACTTGCCTGCACTACTCCATACTAGTTCCACTGGCACAGCTATTGCTTCAGAGACAGCTGCATCTTCAAAGGTCTCATCTAATAAAATGTTTTTTTAAAAAAAAAATAACTAATAAAATCCAATACAAACAAAAATTGAGAATGTGATTAGGTTAAGTCTCATTCTTTAATTAAAGAGAAAATGTTTTAACGCTACTTGTGATTAACGTAAGTGAACTTTTTTATATTTTTTTGGAATTGAATGTAATATTTAGGCAACATAAAAAACGGTGTTATGAATGATGTACACTTTTTAATTGAAAGTTTATATATAAGAACTAGAATAAATGCTACTTGAATCTGAATTTCTAGGTGGATGAGTGAGACACCATAGCGTCATTCCTTCGTTATATGATCGATCTCCCATGCTTCAAATTGAATTAATTCGGTTGCAAACATTTTATGATGAGCTTAATCAGACGAGTAAAAGGAAGATAGGGCTCCCTGTGGTTTTGGTCATTTCTTTCACGCCATATGTGATAGAATGTAGCTTGAAACACGTAAAAGTAAAAACAATTATCCGATAATGAGCTTTGTTTACGATGTTATTTTATTTGTTGGTCTCATGGACCGGTCCTATCGATATAGAACTTGAGTTTGTGTTGGTCCATAATCCTAAGTGTTATGGGGTAATCTTATAAAATTATTACACTCTTGAAATATTTCAAAATTACTCATGTGAGAGTTTTGACATTCGAGTTTTTTTCTCTTTTAGAACTGCGTTATGAATCACATTACTTTGTTTGTATTCTGATTCTTTCTGATTTCCGACCAAGTCTTATAGTATATTTTACTAACTTGAGCATCCAAATATCTTCGAAAAACACCTCACCTGTGTGTTACCGATTCCACGTATTTGTTACGTCTTGAAATAGATTTGCCCTCTAGTGGCTGGACTCATTGAACGAAATTTCTCTAAAATTTGGTGCTAGAAGGAAAATTTATTCTCAGAAACCAACGAAGCACAATGACAGAAGCAATGAGGGACTAACTAAAGATCCGACTCTCCTATATATTGAATGGTTAGAACCTTTACCTACACCGAGATAAAAAGATAACCCTTACGAGCGGCGGCTCAAACCTTGGCGAGACCCGATGCGGTAAAGAAAAATGGGCCTTAATACCCCAATTTTTTTGTTAAACTGATTAGAATTAAAAAAACTTTGTTCAAGAAGCATAAGGCGTAAGCCAAATAAGCTTAGATATCATCGGCTTTTTTTTTTATTTTTTCAATTAAAAAACAATTGAGCTTTGTATAATTTTTTAAGTTGGGCCCTGGACCCGGTGCATTTGCACCTCCAGTATAGAGCCAGCACTGACCCTTACATATGCATGTGTAGAAAACACCATTTAACCCTCCTTGAAAACTAAAATATCAAAACATATTCATTATGTAATTAAAGGCATGTTAGTAAATTGAAGTTTGAGGACTTGTATATTTTAGTATTGAGCCTCATGGCATGTGAACGAACAAAAAGAAAACCCTTAAAATTGAAACTTCATAAATCTTTATTTAACATCTTACTAAAAAAAAAAAAAAAAACTTCATAAATCTTTACCAAAAGAGAACGTCTATTCTGTCATGTATAATTTCATTTTATGCTTCTGACTTCATGAAGGGCTAGAGCTCTTAGTGAGCTCTGATAAACCCAAATAGTTACCTCGTTATTGATCAATAAAAAAACTTCAAAGAAAAAAAACTCCACACTCATATTTACATCACATGCAATGCGGACATTATTTTTGTGATAGCTACACGCCTACACTACAAGAGAAATGCCGTTTCTGACTACATTTCCAACGACCCTTTTTACGTTGGAAAGTTTGGACGGATTACCATTGGATTTATGACGATCTCATACCCATCGATTTTTGACGATTAATTTAGACCTTCCTAAATCGGCTTTTTCTTGTAGTGCTAAGACAAAATACCTAGCAGATAAAAGGGAATAAAGACTTGGAATCTGAAAATGGCCAAACGTAAAGTGTTATGACTAATGATGCGTGAAGACGCAATCCTAGACGATGATAACTTCTTCTTTAATCTCTTGTTGACTTTGCTTTTCACCATACCTTTGTATTTTCTCATCTTTAGTTTTACCCCATAGACCAAGGTATAGTCCACTCACCAACAGCAATGCTCCGCCAATACTGCTCCAATTTTATCCCCATGTCCAATCACACACGTTCTCAATATCGAATACTAAAGAGATATATAATCAAATAATTCATATATTCTTACAGAAAAACAACAAACCTTCCAAGATATAGAGTTTCCTTGAAAAGGAAAGATGAGATGATGCAAGTAATGATGAGAGCTAAAGGAGTGTAGAGTGCAGTATATACGGGTCCCTTCTTCTCTATTGCCCATACTTGTAACCAATATGTGAATCCAGTTACCATAATCCCCTGTTTGATTGTGTTTTATCATTTTTAGAAAAGAAAAGGAGTGATTTCATATTTATTATTATTAAGAGTGTATAGATGGGATTAATTAGTAGACATACACAATAAGCCATCGAGAGAAGAGGTAAGCCAAATTCGATCTTCCAAACCGATGGACTTCTGTTGACAGTGACTGCCCAAACTGCGGTTTGTATGCAACTAAACGCGCATTGAAGTGTTACCAATCGCAACTTTGCGGGGTATTCCTTCATCACCTTGCTCTAACAATACAATCAATAAAAATTGTTAAAGAAAGTATTTATTTTCTTAAAAGTAGAAATCAAATAATGAAAGTATTAAGGTAAGAGAGTTCATTTGAGTAGTAATCTCTATGGATATATTCATTAGATGGTCAAAAAATAAAGGACAATTATATAAAAGGGCCGATACCTTAACCAGATCAACAGGGTTTGGCTCATTAATTCATCTCAATAAAATATTCGAATGGGACTGGGAGCCTTGAAAAGCTGCTTAAATTTATAGAAAATTTTAATTTAATTCATCTCAATAAAAAATAAAATCGAAACTAAATTTATAAGGAGCCTTGAAAAACTGCTTAAAATTTTCGATGTTATCATATTTTTTACCAAATTAAAATTAATCAAAAGTATAAAACATATTACATATCAAACAAAAGATGAAAATTTTGACAGTGTTTATATACTTTGTTGATTTAAAAGTAAAGTTAGGGCTTCTTTGGTATATAACATATATGGATTGCAAATTGGGAGCTAAAATTTGCAATATAATGTGGTGGTAAAACCATACTTGATTTAAACAAATATCATCTTATCGTAGAAATTAGTGTGTTATCGGATAAATTAACTTGATATTATGTTGAAAACACACCCAAATTTCATGTAATTTTAAGAAAACGCATGCGATAAATGATTCAACTTATTTACGATTTTGTTATCCATTGTTTTTGCAAATTACGGTTTATATAATGCTATTATTCTTTTTAACAAAATAAATAAATAAATAAATATAATGCTATTAGCCGATCCCAAAAAATTTCAGGTTAAAAGCAAAAAAAATTTTGGCGCCCTAATCATTTATGTAAGAAAATATTTAACTTTTTTTAAAAAAAAATGCCAATGTTAAAAAATGTATATTAAAATACAATAGAACCAAATAAAAACCAAGCAAATCTTCAAATGAATGATTAAACAACTTAAAAATTCTGTTCCTATATCACTTTATAACTTAGAAACAGAAAAAAAAAATTTATTAATAGAACTAAAAAGAACGAAAAGCCAGCAGACAAAAGAGAAAAAAAAATCACCTTGTAATTGGAAAAAAAAATCAGAGAAATATAATGCAATTTATGAAATAGAAGAAAACTAAACTATAATGTCGAAACAGAATAACACCGAACAACGATTGAAAGAAAGCTTGCCGGCAAGCGACAAGGATGAATGGAAAACGGTCACTCACAACAAGTCGATTATGTCTACTGGTAATTAGATTTGTTTAAATTAGCTGCTTCTTTTTCTTTCTTTATCTTTATTAAATCTAATTAATATATTTTCTTTTTATAAAATCCGTTTTAATTAAAAACATAAAGATAAAGAAAAGAAGAAAAGGTGTCGAAAAAAAAAGAAACACGTATTTGAAAAGGTGTCGAAAAAAAAGAAACACGTCATGAATTAAAACAAATCATAAACAAAGAAAAAAACAAAACTACATAAGCACTGTGGTTTTAATTAAAAACATAAAGAAAAGAAAAAAAAAGTGTCGAAAAAAAAGAAAAAAAAAAGAAACACGTATTGAATTAAAACAAATCATAAACACAGAAAAAAAAAAACAAAAGCACATACGCACTGCCAAAGGTTGGAGCTCACGATCCAAATAAGGTAACTCAACTTCTAAACCATCAAGACCACCTCATTTTCTTTGAATTTGGCCCCTAAATTATTTTTAACTTCATAGGCTTCTAGCAATCCCACGCCCTTGAAAAATAAAAAGTTATCGCCGTGATGCATAGATGTGTAAAAGGCAAAATGATATACCAGTGATGTGACAAACCATTTATATATAGAGGAAACTTTAACAAAAAATGACGCAATGATTAAACAATAGAGAATGCAAGAATTATTACGCAACTAGTGAAGTGATTGGCATACCTGCAAGACAATCCACAAACACCAGCAGGTATTGGCGGCAAGCATAGTGAAGGATCCTTTTACAGAATCTTTGGTCGATGGAACGTCGTCATTTGAGATAGTCTTGCTCTTATAATGGTTGATCAAACTTGGCCCTTTCACAAAGGCGAACACTAATGCGCCCAACATTCCAACAATCGAACCAAATACTTTGGCCACTCCGTGTGACTTTTTCAGCGTCACCGTCTCTAATCTTTTGTTTATTTCGTTGTCAAAAATTAATTGGGTCAATTCAGGTTGGTGTCAGTGGGAAAATCATCAACTGAATTCTAGATATATTGGTTCGAACTATATATTTTAGATAACTTTGTTCTGTATCGCCCCTCTACCAAAGATATTTGACCAAATTATAAACAAGTACACAAAGGATATATAAATTTACTTAAATTGTATATTTACCAATAATTTAATATATATATATATATATATATATATACTATTTTTTTGTTTTTTCTTGTAGTCGAAGAGACATTCTTAAACATACTACGGAATGTATCTTGAAAATAACTTAGGTCATATAATTATTATTTTACAGGATAAAATTCTAGAATAGCTTTTAAAATTTAACAAAAAAATGTATCTTGAAAATAATGACAAAATCCATTATTAATTATTATGATATACAATATCTAATGAAACTAATAAATGAATGGCATGGAATGGAATGGAAGTCTTACAAAATTAACATTTGGTTCTAATTTTTCTACTCAATTAAAATATAAAAGTCAAATAATTTGGGTCTCATATTTGCTCTAAGAATTTTAAAAGAAATACTTAAATACATTAAAGCAATTTAAGATTCTATTTGATTACTACACTTTAGCTTTTATCATAAATTATAAAAAAAGTTAAACCAAAGTATTCCACCTGAGTTTCATTTTTCGAACTAAAATTTTTTATATAAATTATGGATTGGATAGGAGCGGATACCGAGTCAGAAACCGGATATCGAATAATAATTCCAGACCTAATTACAACACGAATAAAATACAAACATAAGAACAAATAAAAAGCAACAGAAGTAGCAAAAGCTTTAAATCATTTTTTCTTTTTGAAAGAAGTTTTACCCCACCACTGATTAAAAAATTAAAAAAATAACAACTTGGATCCACAGAACATATGTGAAGAGAGACAGAAGCTTTGTCTAACATACCGGAATAGGAGAGCCAAGATAAAAGTGATAGAGGGGATGGCGTTAGTGGTGGCTGCCGCGAAGGTGGCGGTGGTGTTGTTGATAGCCACGTAGAAGAGGTTAAGACTTGGCGTGAGTCTGGGTTTTTCAACAATATAATATAACTTGATATTGATTTGATCGAATAGTCTTAATACGAAAATTTTCTAAAATATAGAAGAGGCAATGGACATATATATACCCGCATAAGGAGATCATGAAAATTTTGAACAGCAAGACGAAAGACAGAGGGGAGGATTTGGAGCTGCAAATCACCATTAAAATATGAGAATTTGGTCCTATTTGATTCCTACTTACGATCACTAAATCATATTCGTTGAAAGGGCCATTAATATCACGCTTTTTGTTTTCCTGTTTTGTTATAAGTGATCACTTAAGAGTAGTAAAAGAAAAGAATAACCTTTCAAGGAAGAATGCAAAAGGGGACAAGGCAAGAAACGCAAAGGCTTGTCGGTAGAAAACAAAGACAAAATGGTTGGTTCCTTGAGAGATGGCCACTTTTGATAGCAATGGCATTCCTGCGTATACAATTTGTACAAACACCATTGCCATGTTGGCTTTGTGGCTCATCATCATGGAGAATAGTGATGTATGTTTGTTTGTTTTTCTTTTTATGTGATGAAGCTCAGTTTGCTTCTCTCCCGCTATTTATGCTTTCTGTTTTGGTGGCCACTTCAAAGCTTTTTTGTCTTCTTTCGGTGTCACAGTCACTATAGAAAATATGAACACGTGTACTTCCATCGAGATTAAATTCACATACGTTACAATCAAAACAGCACCCACATCTATTCATAGGGTTTATAACGCCTTGTAGCGGTATCTACATGTGCTTTATCT
>NW_006256547.1:10626424-10738203 GCF_000478725.1 Eutrema salsugineum | reverse complement strand
TTTAATCTTAATATATCGAAGAAGAAAACCATAACTTGCAAAGCCAAAGAGTGACAGGAAGTATTGAATCAAATTCTTAGAAGTATCTAAATCTCCAAAACCTAAATTTTGTGGCCTTAATGTAAGGAGAAGAGAAATCTCCAAAGCCCAAGGTTTGAAACTCAATGATATCAATAAGAGAAATTCTGACTTTCTGTAATCAAACCTAGGGTTCTCTCTTCCACTCTATTAATAGATGGAGCTCATGGTAGAGAGGAGACAGAGTGATCTTGGGACGAAGCCTTGCCGGAATCACGCTTGAGAAACCACCATCAAAACACCCTGAAAAAGAAGCCACTGCAGCAATTTAGAAGGCTGATCCGACTTGTTCTGGCATGAGAAATAATCGGTTGGTCAAATCAGATCAGATCGGCCTGAAACTTGGTAAGGTGATTCGAGACTCTAATATCTAGCTATAGCCACAAGAAGATCATTATTTCGAATTGCCTTCTAAATTGTTATGAGTGTTTTCCCAAGCCATATTTACAAAGATTCGATCCACGAGTAGCAGAATTGTGATGCATTTTTCCTGTGATCCAGGGAGTTCCAGAAGACGATCTACAATCTAGCTTTCCATATCAATCTTCCGATATCCATTCTAAGCTGTGACCAGAAAGTTATGATCGTTTTCCTGTCGGGTATCAAATTTGTCTAAAGGCGAACCGGATTCGCTATTCATTATCAAGTGGCAAAGGTGAGGACACGTTTGTGGATTTCTAAGATATATTAGGTTATTTAGTAATGTGTGTATGCTTAGTGTAGGAATTAAACATGATTGATAATTGGTATTTGATCATGGTGATTGATATTGGTTATTGATTGGTTATTGATGATAATTCATAATGAGAAGTATTGGAATATGATAATAGGATTGTAAGTTATTTAGTCGCTTGTTAGAATATAACTTATTTGGATACAATATAATGTGACGGCCTACAACGAGGAACTAAATAGTGTGAATTTGTAGTGATCGATAAATTGTTTGACAACCTACAGTGAAGGACTGAATATTGTGAAACTGATAGAATCCTCCCAAGAAATCGGCACTCTGAAGTTGGTAATGGATAAGCTTTGCTTCTAAGGAACCAAAAGGCTTCAAAGAACAAAGGATGTGGATTGAATGGTCACACAGGTAGCTGTAGAAAGGCTCCTGATTGACCGAAATGACTCATTGGATATGACTCACCAAGACAAGCCTAGTTTGTGATCGTCTGGATATGACTCACCAAACAGATCGAGTTGTGATTGATAGATATGACTCACCAACAATCGAACAATGGATATGACTCACTGTGAGATGATCAAAGGATAACCTCCAAATAATCAGAAAATGTTCATAAGGAACAAAAGTGAGAATTACTCTCAAAGAAGAAGTTTGATAAAAAGATGGTCTGATTATTTCTCTTAGAGATTACATGATTATATAGAGTAGAAATGTGAAGAAAACAAGACAATCTCGAAATTATTACTTAGACTAAAATTAAAGACAAATATTAACTAATGGTTGAATGACTCTTGATATTCTTTGAATAACCCTTGAGCTTCTTGTCTCTTTAACTCCTTTGAACGAATTTTGATGATCAGAAACAAGATGGGCTGAGTCATGTCTTCATATTGGGCTTAGTAGAAAAGCTCTGCAAGCTCTCAAACCAATCAGGCCTAGAAATCATCAAGTATAGAACCATGTTGACCCATTTAGGAAAATGAGGTGTATCTCTGACACCCGATGGCAATTTCTTCTTATCTTGGGCTTGTTGGAACCAGAACAGATCCGTTAAGATTCTCCAATTGGTTTCATGTCGAGATCGTTTCTGAGTTGGGCTCTGGTTCTCAATCTTTGGATCGGACGCGAAACTGGGTCCGAAGCAGATCCACTGTGTTGTAAAATCCATATCTTCCAAGTCTGAACTCTTTTTGAAGTGATTCCAACTCTCCATGCTTCTGTGATGAATCAAGATTCCAGAACAAGTGAGATCATAAAATAGTTCCTTCTGGATTGGTTGAAATCCTCCTTTGAATGCGCGTAGGTCCAAATTGAGTAACCTCGAGTTCACCTGATTTGAAAACTCAATAACTTCTTCATCTGAACTCGGATAAGAATGATTTTTCTTCGAGACGGGCTCCAGATGAGGTGAGAATGTAGTCCAAGTGGTCTTTGAGCTGCACGAGTTGAGCTTGAACCCCATCAGTATAGAACAAGGCAGATATGTCTTTTTGAGCGTTTTCAGTATTCTATCATCCCCTCCCTCTTGAAAAAGTTTCGTCCTCGAAACTGTACAGCCTTCGGTTGGGAAGTATTGACGTGAGGATGGTGGACTCTCCTTGATTAACATGGAATATATTACTCCCTTCTGTTGATTCTGAAGGATAGTTGCACCGCTTTGAGTGAGATCTCCTAGTTTGCTTTTCGCTCCTTGGATTTCCAAAATCTGATCTGTTTTGCTTGGCCAGTAGTGAAGCTTCGGTTTCTCTCTGCTTGGCTTCATAACCTCAGCCAGCAATCTCTGAACTCTGTTTACTGGTTTTGAAAATGCTGAATCTCCAAAAACGAAATCCACTTCTTCCACCAATTTAAAATCCAGAGTATATGAATCATGCAAAGATAATGATGGATACCTCCTTGTGAGCGCCTTAGCTGAATCATCTTTGCAGATTTCCTGTTGCTCATGCTCCTTGGCGTTACTTTGCTCACTTGCTACCAATAGTTCATCCTCGGCTGCATCCTCTTCATATTCATCAAACATTGGTCCTGTGTCAGTCTCCTCTTCTTCATTGGTCATGATTTCGCCATTTTCTAGAAGAACCATGTTTTGCTTGCTAGGGCATTCCTTTGCACAGTGTCTTCTCCCTTGACACTTAAAACATTTCATATCACGAGTAATGGCCTCGGTTGAATTGATGTGCGGATCCTTGGATCTAGCTTCATAGCTTGGCTGAGAAGAACACCTTAGCTTCTGATTTAGCTCACGCTGGTGATGGTTGGGAATGAACCTCTCTCTCATAACTGCTTTCATCTCTGCCCAAGTCTCCACTGGATACTCTCCATTACGCCTCCTTTTGGTTTTCAATAGACACCACCAGTAAAGTGCATGCTCACAAAATCCAGTAGCCGCAACTTGCACCTTGATGTACTCTGAAAGTGGATGGGATTTGAAAATACGTTCCATTCTTCTCTCCCACTTCAAGTACCTGTCTGGATCAAAAATTTTACCAATGAATGATGAAATTTCAAGATAGAGATCTCTAGGGTTGTCATGATAATGATCTCGGACTCCTCTTTCACACCTATGCCTTCTTTGGTTTTCTTGAGACAAATAACTATCACAGATGTGATATTTGTCTGCCTCTAGATCTCTAGGCTTCCTTGGTTGATCTCCCTCTTGTGTCCTCCTTTCAAAGACATCTGTTTTTCCTTTTTTTGGATCTTCCTTTTTCAATAGACCAAAAGACATTTTGTTTTCTATCTTTTCGTTTTTTTTTTTGTTTCTTTTTTTTGTTTCTTCTTTTTTTTTTTTTGAAATGACGAAAATAAAAAAAAAGAAAAAAATAGAAATCAAAAGAAAAGAAGATGAAAAGGTAGAAGAAGAATGAAAGAAGATGAAAAGATGAGAAGATGAGAAGGTCAAAAGAGGAAATAAAAAAAATGAGAAAAGGATAAAATACCAAACTAGAGAGTGTTGCTCTGATACCACTTGATAGAATCCTCCCAAGAAATCAGCACTCTGAAGTTGGTAATGGATAAGCTTTGCTTCTAAGGAACCAAAAGGCTTCAAAGAACAAAGGATGTGGATTGAATGGTCATACAGGTAGCTGTAGAAAGGCTCCTGATTTACCGAAATGACTCATTGGATATGACTCACCAAGACAAGCCTAGTTTGTGATCGTCTGGATATGACTCACCAAACAGATCGAGTTGTGATTTATGGATATGACTCACCAACAATCGAAAAACGGATATGACTCACCGTGAGATGATCAAAGGATAACCTCCAAATGATCAGAAAATGTTCATAAGGAACAAAAGTGAGAATTACTCTCAAAGAAGAAGTTTGATAAAAAGATAGTCTGATTATTTCTCTTAGAGATTACATGATTATATAGAGTAGAAATGTGAAGAAAACAAGACAATCTCGAAATTATTACTTAGACTAAAATTAAAGACAAATATTAACTAATGGTTGAATGACTCTTGATATTCTTTGAATAACCCTTGAGCTTCTTGTCTCTTTAACTCCTTTGAACGAATTTTTATGATCAGAAACAAGATGGGCTGAGTCATGTCTTCATATTGGGCTTAGTAGAAAAGCCTCCTGGATGCCAAACGTAAGCCTGCAAGCTCTCAAACCAATCAGGCCTAGAAATCATCAAGTATAGAACCATGTTGACCCATTTAGGAAAATGAGATGTATCTCTGAGACCCGATGGCAATTTCTTCTTATCTTGGGCTTGTTGGAACCAGAACAGATCCGTTAAGATTCTCCAATTGGTTTCATGTCGAGATCGTTTCTGAGTTGGGCTCTGGACCTCAATCTTTGGATTGGACGCGGAACTGGGTCTGAAGCAGATCCACTGTGTTGTAAAATCCATATCTTCCAAGTCTGAACTCTTTTTGAAGTGATTCCAACTCTCCATGCTTCTGTGATGAATCAAGATTCCAGAACAAGTCGGATCATAAAATAGTTCCTTCTGGATTGGTCGAAATCCTCCTTTGAATGCGCGTAGGTCCCAATTGAGTAACCTCGAGCTCACCTGATTTGAAAACTCAATAACTTCTTCATCTGAACTCGGATTGGACTGATTTTTCTTCGATACGGGCTCCAGATGAGGTGAGAATGTAGTCCAAGTGGTCTTTGAGCTTGAGCTTGGACCCCATCAGTATAGAACAAGGCAGATATGTCTTTTTGAGCGTTTTCAGTATTCTATCAGAAACTGTACTGATCGAGAAAGGGCTTATGAACCATTCTCAAACCCTGTAGAGGGCTGTGGCACCGAGATTAAATGTCGAGTCCTGTGATTGGACGAGACATTAAAAATCAAACCCATTTATGGGCTGTGGCATCGATTGAGTATCATGCAGTTGCGACCCTTGGGAATGTGAAGGAGATTTGTTAATGTGAAGGAGATTTGTTAGGTTGATTGTTTTGAATGATTAAATGATTGTATTTATTTAGAATTATTAGGATCATATATATTATATAATAATGTTAGTTATTCTAGGTTGATTGTTGCTTGATTTTGATACTTATATTATGTATACTCATTATTGCTATTTCAAATAATATGTCAAAGAATCTTGTGTGTTCCATGAGCACACCCTCGCTGAGTATTTCCAAAATACTCACTCCTCTCTTCTTTTTCAGGTAAGACAGAGGAGTAGTTCTTGTGGCGGTTGTTGCGAAGTTGTTTCTGGGGACCATGAGCGCATTTTATTTAATTATTTTTAATAAGGATTTTAATTATATTTTCTTTAATTTTTCTTCAAATATTTTAAACTTGCTTTATTGTTAAAACATTTTGAATTTTTGGTTTATTTATTTTTAATAAAAGAATTTAAACACTAAATGAATATTTGATGAGTTTATTATTCTTTTTCAAAACTGTTAAATGAGTGTAGATCAAGTTAAGTTTAATTTGCGAGATTAGATTGTCTCAATTTGGTATCAGAACGTAAGGTTAGCCAAACCGGTTCTGATCCGGGAGGCATTTTGAGACTTGTTCAAATTTTGAATCGGTTAAAAAAAAGAGACTTATTTTCTGATATCTAATTACTGAATTCAAAAAAAGTGAGGTTTTTGAATTTCGGATTTCCAAAAAAAAAAAAAATAGTTTTCTTCGATTTTCAAATGTTTTGAAATTTTGTTTTCCTTAGTATTTTCAAATTTCCTTTGGGATAAAGGTAGGACAGCAACAACCTTAGATTGAGTCAGCCTTTTTTTGATTCTGTAAGTTAAAGATCTGATCAGAGTGTTTCTTCCAAAATGGGCCAATGCCAAGTTCAATAGCCGAACACTCCATCATTGATAAGATAGAATGGAATTCAAGAGAGGTATGGAGATCGACTGCGCAGCATATCCGTTGGGATGTCACAGTGAAATGATTTTGAAGGACGCGAATGTGGGGTCGATAACCAAGTGGAGGAGAGGCAACTCTGAATTCGAGGAAGAAAATTATTTCAAGTGGGGGAGTTTGTGACATCCCAAGAATTAGATTTAGGGCCTATTTTTCGACCAAAACCCCAAAGCTTTAATCTTAGCATATCAAAAAAGAAAACCATAGCTTGCAAAGCCCAAGAGTGAAAAGAAGTATTGAATCCAATTCTTAAGAGTTTTTAAAGTCTCTAGAGCCTAATTTTTGTGGCCTTAATCTAAGGAGAATGGAAGCACAAAGTTTAAAACCCAATGGGATCAATAAGGGTATTTCTGACTTTCTGTGATCAGACCTAGGGTTTTCTCTACCACTCTATTAATAGATGGAGCTCGTAGCAGAGAGGAGATAGAGTGATCTTGTTGTGAAGCCCTTCCGGAATCACGCTTGATCAGCCACCATCAAAATACCTCGAAGAAGAGGCCTCTGTAGCAATGTAAAAGGCTGATCCAACGTGTTCTGGCGTGAGAGATTATCGGTTGGTCAATTCAAATCAGATTGGCATGAACCTTGGTAAGGTTATTCTAGACTCTCGTATCTAGCTATATCCACAAGCGGATCATTATTTGGTGTTGTCTTCTAAACATTATGAGTTTTTCCCAAGCCATATTTACAAAGATCCGATCCGCGAGTAGCAGAATTATGATGCGTGTTTCCAGCCATCCAGGGTGTTCCAGAAGACGATCTGCATACCAAATTGAAGATCTTCAATCCAGCTTTCCATATCAATCTTCCGATATACATTCCAAGCTGTGACGATGAAGTTATGATCGTTTTCCTCTCGGGTATCAAATTTGTGTATGCTTAGTGTAGGAATCAAACATGATTGAGAAATTTGATAATGGTGATTGATATTGGTTATTGATGATAATTCATAATGATAAGTATTGATATATCATAATAGGATTGTAAGTTATTTAGTCGCTAGTTAGAATATTACTTATTTGGATACAGAATTATGTGACGGCCTACAACGAGGAATTGAATATTGTGGAGTTGTAATGATCGATAATTTTTTTGACATTCTACAATGAGGAATTGAATATTGTGAGGCTGTAGTGACCGAGAAAGGGCTGACAAGTCATTGTCAAACCCTGTATAGGGCTATGACACCGTGATTAAATGTCGAGTCCTGTGATTGGACGGAGGCGTTAATCGTCAAACCCATTTATGGGCTGTGGCATAGATTAATGCGGTTGCGATCCTTGTGGCATAGATTTGTTAGGTTGATTTGTTTGAATGAATGAATGAATGATTGTATTTATTTAGAATTATTAGGATCATATATATTATATAGATATGTTAATTATTCTAGATTGATTGTTGATTGAGTTTGATATTTAGATTATGTATACTCAATATTGTTATTTCAAATAAAATATCAAAGAATTTTATGTGCTCTATGAGTACACCCTCGCTGAGTATTCCCAAAATACTCACCCCTATCTTCTTTTTCAGGTAAGACCGAGGAGTATTTCTTGTGGCGGTTGTTGCGAAATTGTTTCTAGAGACCATGAACGCATTTTCTTTAATTATTTCTAATAAAGGATTTAATTATATTTTTTCAATTTTTCTTTAAATATTTAAAATTTGATTTATTGTTATGACGTTTTAAGTTTTTGATTTATTTATTTTTAATAAAGAATTTTAGACACTAACTAAATATTTAATAAGTTTATTATTTTTGAGTAAAAGTGACTCCATCAAAGTCCAGCCTGTTTTGATTCTTCGAGCCACGCTGCATCAATATGACATACAAAAAAATATGATGACCGACCGGGGGGGGGGGGGGGGGAGATTAGATGCTGGTACCCAAGTTGGTCATTGTTGGATTGAGAATTGGGTGGATTGCCATTCCCTATCTTCAGTGATGGCCTTCAGTATACTTTTCTCAAGTGTGAATGCTCTGTTTTCTAAAAGTAGGTAGTTTCCTTGGGTGTGAATGCTCTGTGCCGATTGATAACACCTGATTTTGACCACTTTTATGGATCACTTTTAAATGCAGGTGTTTTTGCTCAGTTTCAAAGGTTTTATAAGTGTTTTCCATGTTTTGAAATTTTAAAAGCATTTTCAGGAAATTTGGGATTTTAGAGTGCATTTTGGAGCAAAAGTACATTTTTGGATAAATTCAGGCCGTCAGAAGTTTGGCAACCAATGAAGACCTTCTCACCTTCCAATCATCCTTAAATTTGGAGACATTATAGAGGAGACAACTAGCTTTTCAAAACACTTAGAATCAAAGCAATCCAATGGTTAGATCTCAAGATATCATCAATGCACTGAAGGCCGATCAACACAAGTCCAGTCAAGCACAAATGCTTTCACCCGCGGCCAGCTTTCTTCCCACCGCGGCTCAGGAGGTTTCACCCTCGGTGGACCTATGTCCGAACCTCAGGAGCCCAACTAAGGTCCAAGACACTTTCTGCACCCATTTTACAAGCCCTAGACGCCCAAGACTTAGAGAAACACTATAAATACTCATTTTTAGGTCTTTTGTAGGAGAGTCTCTTTCTTCTCTTTGAGAGAGAACTCATTTGAAGTTTTAGGTTTTATTTTTATTCATTTGTAGAAGCTCCCATCGCCATTCTGTCTTCAATAAGAGAAGTTTTTCTGCAACTTTGTTTCTTTTACTTTTCTTCTTCTTAGTTCTAAACCGATGATGATGTCTACCTCAGCCATATCTGAGTAGTCACCTAGTTGGGTGAAAGGATAATCTAAAGGGACCCCATGTTCGAATGACATCTAGGTTTTTAGGAAAAAGGATTTCGATTTTTATCATGATTCTCCCATTCATCCAAATCTCAAAGCGGTAATTCTGGATTGATCACCCAGAATCTAATCCTAGGTTTAATCCGAGCCACGAGAGTGTTGTATCTGGGTTGCCTGAACTGGATCTTATGGACGTCCCCGTCGTAGGAGACGAAAGCTACCTACGAAGGATACGTAAGCATAGATGGATTCCGATCTACAAATCATGATCTTGTTCTGGCATGAGAGTGAGAGTTAATTGCCATGAACAAGTGATTAGATGATTAGGATGACGAGAGTTGACTAATCTTACATGTATCTATCCTAGTTTCAGAGTCATAGAAAATCCTTGCCTAAATTCCATGTGTTTTAGAACATGAACCCTAAAGATGAACCTTAAACCCAGTGTTTTTTCCTTACTGCTTTTCAACCGATTTTTACTTAAAGCTCTTTTTAATTCTCTGCATAATTAGATTTAGTGACAAACCAAAACCCCTTTTTATTAGATTAGGTTTACGATTGTTTTAGCATCAGTTAGGAGTCCTCAACACACAGATCTCTATGGATTCGATCCCTAAGTACTACTGCGTTTGCTGTGCACTTGCAGCTTGTCTAGAGTAAAACTTGTGTTGCCCACTGCACTCACATCACCGACCATTATGGACCATATAGACCAGCAAAGCCATGGAAATATTGGTCCTGAACCAAGCCCCACTAGAGGGAGGCAGAACATGTTGTTGGCAACAGAAAAACCAGACTGAAAGTTGGTAAAGACCAAAGGGTCGACCACTGTGTTGAAATGTGATGCTGCTAGGTTGATTTCATGTCTTATGTTCTAAGTTTGTAAACATTAGCTAACTGCAAGTGCAGTAAACTTCAAAGTGTCTTTTCTGCAAAAACTTCAGACAGAGGATTACTAAAAAGTTGTCTTGAGAAGAATTGTAATTCCATATCTAAGAGCATGTCGTTGTTCTTGGAAAAGAGAACTTAGACCACCTACGCGCTGGTAAACGAAAACCAAGAAAGGTTATTTTATCTGAAAAATGGAAACCTTGGGGAAAGTTGCTCAACAGGTTATAAAACTAATAAGATTTTTATATGTTGAAAATTGTAAAGTGAAAAGCAAAAAAAGAAAAGCAGTAAGTATAAATCGATGTAAGCTAACGATAAACTGAATATTGGGCCGACATGGATATCTCAAGGGATGTCCGATTCAAGCATGACTCAAAGCTCTTAAAAACCAAGTCCAGCAAAATCTTGGAATTCAGAATTACAGATGTATGACTAGCATACTGTTACAAAACTAACCAACTAATCACTCTCAACTCGACCAGTAGCTTTCGTCTCCAGCCTTGAGGGAGATCATGTAATATAACACAAATTTATCTATGCTCATGATACTCTATATATAGCTTTCATCTCCTATAGCGATTTTGTTCTTCTAAAGCTATGTCCGGTTAACAAAAACAGCACTGTTGTGGGTTTATCTTCTTAAATCTGTTGGTAGTTCATGACTCTAACTTCATGCAACATGAATAAACTTAGAAGAGAAGAGATTTTTGAAATTGGCTAAGTAAAACATGCAATCCTAATTGAACATGATAGATGAATGTATAATCGAATATATAGAAAAAAAATAAAAGGGTTCAAGAGAAATCTCTATCTCCTTAAACTAAGAACTAAGAACTAAGAACAAAAGAGTTTGGTGGCACAAGAGGAAAATAGAACATAAAAGCATGTCATCTATGGTTCATAAAGACATATTTATAGTACGACTTCAAGTCTCTTCTGGTCAAACTTAGGATTTCCTTAAAGATGAGAGTAGACGGAAATCAAATGGGCTTGAAATTGGGCTTTCAGGATGTTTTTATGTTAGTCGCAGGTCGGGTTATTCAGTCGTGGTTGGCTGCTTGTTTGCCGAAGCTCGAATGCTGGTTGGAACACTTGGAAGGACTACTTAATCTTCATCTCTTTTTTAATTGGACTGTTGGATCGTCTTCTAGTCAAGTGTAATGGAAAGCTGGCTGGTCTCTCTTGAATGTCACCAAATTTGAGCTGGATCATACCAAAAGAAGGTCTTTGTTTGAGGTTGAACTTCTGACGGTTTGACCCTAAACGAGAAATCTAGGGTTTCTCTAATTTGCAATGCTTTTTTCTAGGTAACTTGAAAAGATTCTTGAAACTACAAATATATGAAAATCATAATAAAAACAATTAACCGAATAAAACACTTGTAAGAAAATAAGAAAACCTTAGTGAAATTGGGTCAAAACACATAGCAAGGAGGGCATCATTGAAGCACTGGATATCACAAAGTCCAAGCCCTCTGTCTTTCTTAGACTTTGCCAGTTTTTTCAAAGAGACAAAGTACATTTTCTTTTTCCCAAAATTTGAATCCCACCAAACCTTGTCAACGCCAGTTAAATCCTTTTGCAAAGACTTTCAGGAAGCTTAAAACAAGACATTGGATATGTGAGGATAACAGAGATGAGAGATTTGAGCAAAGTTAGTTTCCCTGCACTCCAGAGAAGTTTTGAAGACTAACTCACAACCATTTGTTGTACACGATCAACACTTTGAGTAAAACTATCTTTTTTTCCTCCGACCAAAGCTTTTTGGAAGGCCCAATTTATTCACATGTCCTCCTTTTTTATATACCAAGTGATGTCTTAACTTTTTCTTTGATTTCATTTGGCATCTTACTGGAGAAGGTGATCTACGATTCCTGCGTATTAATCATTTGGCATGAGGCTTCTTCATATCTTCTAAAGACGGACATCAATTCTTCATAACTCTGAGGGTTTGTTTAAACAAAGACATTGTGTCATCGGCAAAGAGTAAGTGGTTTAGTCTCGAATATTCCCGTAAAAGACGAATTTTGGAAAGATGACTACGAACCTGAGCCTTTTTACAGTCCCGAGAGAACCTCACCACAGAGGATAAAGATATAGTGAGAAAGAAGGTAGCCTTGGCATATACCTTGGTCCAATTTCATAAACCGAAGTAAAACCAATGTATAATTTGGTGGAAAACCTCTGAGATATTCGATACGGGAGTTTAAGAAAATCACGAGATTGAATTGCCATCCCGAACCTGATAGCAATGCAGAACAAGATGATGTCGGGAAGACAGAAATGTTGAAAGACCTATTTGGAAGAGCGACTGCTATGAACGTTTTTCAATTTTTTTGATATGCTAAAGGACCTGGATCTACCCTAATGGAAACGGCTACCATTGGCCCTAATCGTTCTTGTTGACGGTGTTCTCGTCTGCAATAGAAAAAATCTGGCTTCGACCGAGAAATACGTCGAGATGTTGACTGAATTGGATTACTTCATGCTGTATCCATGGGATATGGTATCATTTAACAAAACAGTTTCTCGTTTTCAAGCTCCGAAGCCAATCACCGACGCCGAAAAAGGAAGAATCCTTTAACACGATTGCGTTGTCAACTTAAACAGACAACCAGTGCACGCTACGGGTTCCCTCTATCTCTACAACTTATGGCCCTCCAATCTATACCAATGTTGGTCTCCAAAATTTCTCAACCTGATAACTTGAAGACTTTCATTGACCACCCCTGGAAACAGTGGAACAAGAACAGTTCAATGCATTCCAGGCGTTATTATCGCGTGAAAGGAACATGTAAGTTATATCGTATGCAATGCTATTTGTACTAAAACTTTCATTATTATCATTTACCAATTGCTCTGATTACAGCGATTTTTGCATTGTCACTAGTCATACTGTGAATAATCAATTCTTTCTTCAAATTGCGAACCCTACTGAGTGGGTTAACACAATGGTAAGTACATAGTGACTACCTAATGAATATTATTATCTATATTATCTGTTATTAATTTTTGTATATATTCGTAATCAGCACATGCAATTCATAATGGCCATGCTTTGGAGACGTATAGGTGAAATATACTTAAAAGACTGGGCAGAATTTGTAGACACCTTGTTCATATCCATCATCGAAAACTACTACAAGGCTTTCATATCCGGAGACAAAAAACATTATGATTGGGCGAAAACCATTCAGGGCATTGTTATGGGAAAACCTACAAAGTGGGCAATTCAGCAGGAGAGACAAATGTTTCTGCAGTTTGTGGATGTTGTCTACGTCCCAATGAACTGGGCGTCTGAGCATTGGGTGGGCCTGGTAATTGACCTTAAAATGGGCAACATAGAGATTTTTGACTCATTCATCAGTCATAATGATGAAGCGGCTGTGGAGCAATATATGGAGTCCGTTTGTCAAAGTCTGCCATTTATATTGAAGCGTTATTTGGATAGCAAATTAACGGAAGGGCTAAGCACCACCCCTTACACATGAAGCCATTCGGAGGACATATATCAGAACACGAAGTCCGGAGACTGTGGTCCATGTGCGGCCAAATTCTTAGAGAGGCATGCTGCAGGGCTTGGAGCAGAGGAAATGGGTTTGATAACAGACAATGACGTTGACAGGTTTAGGGAGAAGTACGCCATGGACTCCTACTAAGATTTTGTTGGCAATCAGGCTGTTGCCAATGCTTAGGACGAATGGTTTTCTAATAATGAACTTAACTGTTTATCAAAGGTTTAGTTGTTTGATTATGTGCTTGATAACGCTTAGGATGTTGGTACACTTGCTAATTTATATGCTTCAACTTTAGTTTGTATTAGTTGGGTGTGAATACTTTAGTTTGTATTAATTTGAGACCTGTACACCAAAATGCGTTTAGGTGTCATCAAATTGGTGTACATTTAGGTGTACACGAAATTGGTGTACACCAAATGTACAACCTTAACAGTAACCGCATTTAATGTATAAGCTCAGTTAGTAATAAATATTAATAATTATAAATATGTCAAAATTATAATTTAACGAACCATCTTTAATGTAAAAATTATAACCGTTTTTTCCCCATCTTCTCATATTTGCCTCATTGCATTTTTTTATAATTTGAAACAGCACATATTCCACATAAACAACCGTGTGCCACAAAAGATTAACCTCTTCCTACAACACACAAAAATTATCTATAGCACCAAAGAGAGGGCGTTACGAGGCAGAGATCCATGATAGTGGCTTCCCTCTAATGGCACTACCCGACGAACTGTTGGAGAAGGTTCTCGCATACAGTTGCAACTCGGTCCAACAAATTTACACCCTAAAGTAAGTTTGCAAACGGTTCTAGGCCTGCACAATAACCAAAAATTTTCTAGCATTTGTTGATCCCGTGGAATTGGAGATGCCTATTCCCGAAGACTTTGATATGCCTTATATCGGATTTTAGAAATTTTCCAACTTGTTGAGGAGAATGTATGATGCACGCAATATGGATTTGCTGTTCATGAAGGGGATAAACTACTTCTGCCGTGGTGACAATTGTGGCATAGAACTCATCAAGAAATCTGCAGATATGGGGTACGAAACTGGTGTTTACATGTATGGGATGTACATGAAAGCAGTGGTCCAAGACCCCGTGGGTGAGGAGTATCTTTTAAAACTAGGCAGAGGGGCAATGAGGAGGATAATTCGGAAAACTATTAATGGCGGTGAGCGTGGTTATGTCAGTAATTTGCCTGAAGAATTCTTCAAAAGGAGATCTGAAATTAATCCTCAGTTTAGGAAACTCTGGTCATGTGGATGTGGAGTTGCCAATGCTCAACTTGATTGGCATGAAGAAATGTTAAAGGGTCCAAGCATGTGCACCTCGTGTTTCTGGGCACAGGAGACGCAAAAGTTCTTCATATTTATTCGTTATGCAGTCAGGTTAGGGCCGTCCATGGAAAAATGGTGAATACGTGGTGATAGTCAAACACTATCGATGAGTACACCTTCTAGTTGTGTACACCCAGTAGCTTCGAGTTTAATATAATTAGCTTCATTTGCTGTTATTTCAGATTGATTGTAAGTATTCTGGAATATGTTTCTTTAGCCTTTTTAATCGACTGTAATCGATATTTCATATTTTTCTTCTTTTGTCTTTTGTTTAGGATCTGTACACCTAAATTTGTACACCTGAATCTAAAAGATAATTATCACAAATTTTGTATTTTGTTTCTCTGTATTTTTTAATTTTGTCTCTCTTTAATTATAATCGGTGGGTAGTTGTGAGAGTTTTTTGAGAATATATGATATTCAAACCACATTATCTGTTTAAAGTCTCTCTTTACCTCTCTATGTACGCCTAATTATGAAAAAACTAATAATGAACCCCACTATCTGTACTCAATCTGTACTCCATTTCTTGGTTAGTGTAACAAAAAAGCTAGTAATGATATTTACATTTAATCTGACTTTTTTTATTGATATTTATATTTAATCTGACTTTTTATTGTAATTTTAGATATATAATTTTTGGCGGAATTATTGTCTTTGAAACAATGAAAGAGGCTTATTTGTAAATTTTAAAATCATAAAAGTTAAGTTTTGAAACTTAAATACGTAATTTTGCTTGGCTTTGGTTATGTTCAGTATTTATTGTGGTAATTTAATTTTGTGGGCAAACGAAAAGACATATTTTCATCTATTTTCAATGTATCTGTTCAACGTCTCTCTTCAGAAACATATATTCGGCTCTCTGTTCAATGTCTTTAAATTCAGTCCAATCACCGTAACATCCTATTGAGAGCATTTGGTAATAGAAAATCTTAACTTCCTCTTTCAATCTATTCTCTTATAATACAACATAGGAAGTAACTTAGTCTACTAAATCATGTAGGCTATGCGATAATCAGAACATTTAACATCAATACAACACAGAAAATAACTTAGTCTACTAAGTCATGTAGACTATATGATAAACAGAACATCTAACATAACAATTTTCACAAGTGTTAACATAGTAATTAGAATAGTGATACTTTTGGCAATAAGGATTGGGTTCCTCATCAATGCGGTCAGGGTACCTGAACATGCGTTTGTAGTTATCTTTATTACGTGGGCAAAATTACCAGAATATGTATACTAGATTCTCTGCCACCTCACGGATTTCACAAGAATGATGTGGATAGTGGTATCTGAAAACCATTTTTAGGAGTTTTTTGCCTCTGTTAGGGCGACTCAGGCACATTTGCGAAATCGCAAAGGTAGAGGGATTTCTTCCAAGTAGTTCCAACATTTGACATCAACTTCCTTAATCATTGCATAGATTCTCTTGAACTGAGACACTTTGAACGCCTCTCCTGCCCTTTCGACCATCTTTTCTGACTGGAACCATTGTATTTGGCGTGCACATTTCTCTGGATATGGACTAGACATGCACTGTGGTGTGCCCGTGGATACCACTTCCTTTTGGCTTTGGAAATTTCCAAGTGCCTATCCGACACAATAGTAAGATCAGAGCTATCTGGAATAATGGCTACCAGCTTCTTAAAAAACCACTTCCATGTCTTATTACTCTCTGCATCAACAATAGCGAAAGCTATTGGAACACCTGGTAATTGGCATCTTGTCAACTGGCCGTTAGTAGAAAACCCTTATACTTCCCAATCATGTACATCCCATAAACTACAACAACCGGTTTCAAATGCTTCTATCCAGATATTCAAGCCCCCAATGCCATAAATGCAGATTTAGACCTTGTCATACCTTTGTTCAGTGCGCAGAGTATATAGCAAGCTCTTTAGCTTTCCAGCATTTCCAGTAAGAGGTTGTAACAATATGTTATGAGAGAACAAGTGCAGATAGCTCGCTCGCACGTGGACCAACTATTGCATTCTCGTACTTAGACCTCAGCAGAGCCGCGAGGACTTTCGAGGTCGCATGCTTTGAAAATGAACCTCTTGTATCCGGGTGGCAAGTAGGCTTCAAGCTCGCCTTCCTAACCTCATACAACTCAGAGTCGCCCACTTGATGCGCCATACCCCTCCAATCACATATCTTTGATGGACATTTTGCGACTGTGTACTTCTTTGCATGCCTTTTTAAGATGAACGTAACCACCTTCTTCAGAGCATAGATAGTACACGTAAGTTTAAACTGTTCCTTGTTCCTAAACTTTTTCCCAACACATATCTCCCCATCCTCATTTGTCAAATCAAGTTCATCAAAATCCCCTTGCATATCATTAGACACTGGTTCAACATCCGGATATCCATATAGTTCTGTACTCCTAAGCGCTTTCTTCATCTCAGCACCGCCATTGTCACGCCCCTAAACAACATCACATGAAGGAAGATCACTGCACAATATAGGAGGAGGATCCACAAAATCATCATTATCTACATGAGGAGCCAGAGCCGGTCTCTCACATACAGTTCTGTTTCTTCCATGAAAAAGTATCGGATTCTCCGTAAAGACATTTACGTTATGGATGGTTTGAATTATGCGTTTTACTCTCTCTACTTTCAGAACCTCCAGAACCTCGTGAACTACCAGCCTCATCGTTTTCCTCATCAAATGCAGGCTTGTCATGGAAACCTTTGCCATCTGCGAGTATGTAATCAGTCCACCAGTCCCAATTGTAATCATCATCATCATCATCATCTCCAACATCATCATCATCATCAGAACCGCATGCGTCATCATCAATATCCTCAGCTTCCTTCTCTTCTTCATCTCTCGCCTCGTTTGATTCCTGAGACAGTTTTAATAGCAGGTCGTCCTTGTCTACTGGAGAGGCAGTGTTCATTCGAACATTTGTGTCATTTGGGTTTCCACTCAGCTTTACCTGTTGTACACCATTCGCGGTGTTCATTGGGGACTCTACATCGGCCTTTACTTTTCTTGCGACCTTCACATCCGCCTCTACTTTCTCAGTGTGGGCTTTCAGCAAACTATCATCGATATCTTCAGCATCTGTTTCATCATCGGGATGACTAGACGCTGCCAAACAGGCGGCTATGAGGTTTGATGGCCCTACAATTTTTCCCCGTTCCCTAGCAATTTGAACTTCCACACTTTCCTTCCCGTTCATAATCACTTTTTTACCATATACTGACTCACGGAATGTGACAAATGAATTCAGAGGCTTCTCTGACTTATGGAGCGCACGGAAGAATTTGTACTCTCGATTGGTAACTATGACACATGGACAACTCCCGTCACCATTAAGCTCAACTACAACATCATCAAACCCGTAGGACATCTCCACAGAATTGACACTCGCGCCTAATCCGTACTCAACCACAATCAGATTTCTCAGCTCATCTGGTCCACATGTCCATTTTGAAATCCCAAACTCCAGTATAGTACCGTATCCACCTTCCCGCCATTACAAGAATGTAGGCATCCTGATAACACCGGATTTTGACCATTTTAATGGATCACTTTAATGTCTTTTACAGGTGTTTTTACTCTATTTTCAAAGGTTTTCAAAGGATTTCTATGTTTTCGGATTTTAAAAGACTTTTCAGGTAATTTGGGATAAAGAGGCACAAATTGGAACAAAAAGACTCTTTTGGATAAATGCAGACCGTCAGAACTCTCATGGAGAGACGAAGACCTTCTCACCGTCTGATCACCCTCAAAATTGGACAACTTATAGAAGAATCAACCAGATTTCAAATGCACTTGGTTTGGAGACATTCCAACGGTTAGATCTTAAGATATTCCATTAGCCCCGGAGCCACTCGAAGACGACCAGCAAGTCACGCGACCGCGGCCACCAGCCCATTCCCCGCGGTCACAAGCCTTCCGACCACGGCCAGCCACCTATTTACCGCGGTCACGTCATTCCCGACCGCGGCCGGCCAACTCTGAACTAAAGCCCATATTTCTGAAGCCCAAAGTCATTCTCAGCTTCAATTCCGGAACCCTAGAGACCATGGAGTATTGAAGACTATAAATACTTGTCATTTAGGCCTTCATACTTTACAGAAACCCTTTTCCTTTAGCCGTTTTTATGCGATTTTTGTAGAAGATTGTTCAAGTTCGAGTTCTTCAATAGAGAAGCTTTCTTTCATCTCTTTTCTTTACTGTTTTTGATTACTTTTATTAAAACCAATGATGATGTCGACCTCAGCCATGTATGAGTAGATCCCGAGTTGGGCTTAGGGTTCCCGAAAGGGGCTCTCATAATCGATTAAGACATCTAGGTTTATAGATCTGGGATTTCAACTATGTTCTCTGTTTATTCTCGTTCTTATTGCATGTATGCTTGATTGATCACATAGTATCTGATCTAGATAGTTAGTGTTACGAAAGTTTTCATTAAGTATCAGCCCTAGAATGAAATAGGCGATTTTTCCGTAGGAGTGGAAACCTACCTGCAGCGAGATCGTGAGTATTGACGATTCCTGTGCAGCTCTTGCGTTCTCTCCCTTCCAGGGTCAGAGTGGAAACCTACTGGTCAGGGTTGCGAGAAACAGTTGGTTATGATCACGACAATGACGTAGTCATACCGCCGTACTCTAGCTCTAGAACCCTATATATCGATATCCGTCAATCCCAATCTATCTACCCTAGTGTCAAAACCGATTATGATCCCTGTAGAGTTCCCGAAAGCTCAGCGTTTTTAGCCATAGTTTACAAACCAATCGATTTTCACTTGCTTATTTAAATCTGCATTTAAATTGCTTTAGTTCGATATTTTTCTTGCTTTACTTGCTTCCCATTCGATTTTTCTACTTGTTTTCTAGGGTAGATTTATTTGCTTTCTTTTGTTTTAGTTTAATCCATGAAAAACAACCAACCTCTAAAACCAATCTAGTCTAGACATAAAGTTAGAAACCGTAGAAGAATACCAGGCACACAAATCTCTGTGGATTCGATACCTAAATACAACAACTGATTAGCTGTGCACTTGCGGCTTTCATTTGTTTTTGTTAAGGGTAAAACTTGTTCCCTCACGCAGTTGACTTGCATCAAGTTTTTGGCGCCGTTGCCGGGGATTTGTTTCGCTGCCTTTTGTTATTTTTCTTGTTTTAACTTCTGTTCTAGACACCTGATCTCTAGTTCTCTCTTATAGTTTTGCTGAATTATCTTTCCCTTCTTTTGTTTTTCTCTGAATTGCAGGAATACCAGGCGCAGACCTATAGAAAACATTCCGATTCTAGACGAGATAGATAGCCACGAAAGAGAACTTCGAAGACTTAGACGAACGCAAGGAATGGCCAACGACGACCAGCCTGGGGATCCTATTAACCGAGCTTTAAATATGGACCAAGACGGGTCCGAACATAGAGAAAATGAAGAGAATGATCACAGAGGAGGTGATCATGCTCGACAAGATGGAGAGGAGGATGAGGTTCCTCCAAGAAACCACCAGAACCGCGAGAGATAAGAACGTGAAGACCTTGATGCACCCATCAATGCAGCCGATGGTGACCACCAAGGAATGCAGCCGAATGGGCGTGCTAACGCCCTGTGCAGCCAGCAAATCAACACCGAAGACAAGCTAGGAACCATCGCATAGCTGATTTTGATGCACCTACTCAAAATTTTCAGAACCGATCTGCAATTCAAGTTCCATTTCCGAACCAGAATGAGTTTGAAGTCAAGCCTCAAATCATCTCATTGGTGAAACAAAACCAATTCCATGGAGTTCCTTCTGAACACCCAATGGACCATATCGAGCTCTTTGAAGAAATCTGCAGCATGATGAGAACAAACCAAGTTCCAGTAGACTATTTAAAGTGTAAGTTGTTCCCTTTTTCATTAGCAGACAAAGCTCACCGTTGGTTGAAATCTTTGCCTGCAGGATCGATTACTAATTGGGAAGAGTGTAAAACTGCTTTCCTGAATCACTTCTATACTAAGTCAATGTCGAACTTGTTGAGAACAAAGATCTCAAGCTTTCAGCAAGGACTGACTGGTTCGTCATAACTTGAAGCTTTATCTTCGCACGTCAAAAAGCTAGACGTGCAAGTTGCCCAAACAGCCGACTCTATGAAGAGGCAAAGTGGAGTTCTTCCAGGAAGAGTTGAAGATAACCCTAAGAGGTTTTGCAACGCCATAACCACATTGCCCGAAGAAGAGGCCAGAACCGATGGAAAGAAAGAAGAAACCCCAATCTTTGTACCACTTTACAAGGATGTCGATGCCAAACAGCCACCATTTAAGGTACCTCAACGATCACCGTTTCAAAGGCTTACAAAAGCCGACGATCCGGGACGTTTTGTTTTCCAATGTTTCATTTCAGGAATCAAGTTCACAGACTGCCTGTGCGATTCCGGAGCCAATGTCAACATCATGTCAAAGACATTTGCCGAAAAATTGGGCATAAAAACCTTAAGGACATCGACGGTTAAGGTTATCTTTCGAGATTCATCTCAAAAAGATACTGAAGGGGCGATTCATGATCTACAAGTTCTAGTGGGAGACAAGATTTTTCCAGCAGATTCCAAGTCCTGGAGATGGATAAAGACAAGGAGAGGCCACTCATTTTTGGGAGACCATTCCTAGCTACCGTAGGAGCAGTAATCGATCACGCAAACCGGCATACTGTTTTCCTCAATGTAGATCGCAGAAGGTTTTATCCGACTATCCTAGATGATTTTCCAAGCAAAGGAAACAGGCCAAAAGAGAAATAAAAGGAGAAGCCGAAAGCTTTTGCAAAGATCAAGATCATCATTCCACCGGATGCAACAGAAACTAGTGAGGACCAAATCCAGGAGCTGATCGAAAACACAAAAAGGGTTTTAAACAATGTTAAAGTTCGAAAAAAGAGTAAAGGAAAGAAGACGGCTCCTCAAGGAGAAGAAGTAAAACCTCCAGCAACCGGAAGTGATAAGGGCACATCAAATGGAGTGTCATTCAAATCAGCCTGATTCTTCATGCCTACATCGAGCTAAACGACTTAAAACAAAAGCGCTTAATGGGAGGCAACCCATGTACTCTTTCTTTTAGTTTTCTTTTCCCTTTTACAATTTATGTTTTCTTTTTCTTTTAAGTTTCAAATATTTTATAAAACAAAAACAAAAAAAAATCAGAAAATTAGAAAAACCAAGAAGAAAAGGGTAAGTTTTTAGCTGCTCGGCCCGGCGAAGACCTGAAAGTTGGACGAAGGCCGCAGGAGAAAAGGCCGCGGTTGCGACCAACCGACCCGCGGCCAAGGGAGCATCGACCGCGGCACCGTGAATCTGACCGCAGCCGAGCCCATAATCGCTGCGGTCGCACGTCTCCTGACCGCGGCCGTTGGTCATTGAGATGAGAATGCGGATTTTCGCCGCTTTTCAAAGTTCTCGGTGATTTCCGGAGCATTCCCGTTAAAGCACGTTAAGATTTTCCGTAAGTTTTAAACCTCTGTTGCGTGTAAGACAAGAAAGGTAAGTTCTCGTAAACTTATGAATTCCCAGAAATTTCCCGTTTTTGCTACAAAAACGCCTTTTAAAGAAAGGAAATGCACTTTTTGGATCAAAACTCCTTTTTCTCTTCTCTTTCAAAAGACTTGGAGATTTAGGAGATATAACACCTTTTTCAATTCTTAAGCTTTTTAAGAGATTCTTGGCCCAAACCTCACTCTTTTTCAAAGCTGATTTCAATTCTGTCATCAAATCATCTTTCCAGCAAGGTATGAAGCTCAAACTCGCCATTTTTAATTGATATTAGAACTTAGGTTTTTCTTAAAAGGCCCAAATCTCGGTTTATTGATGGTGGAAATAGCCTAAGAACAATAGATTATCCTTCTAGGTTATCTAAAAATCGATTTTAACACCTAGCTTAAGAGGAATTGAGATTTTTGAAATTTAGATTTCAAATGCTTTATAAAAATGAAATTTGGAACAGCAAAATTGATGAATTTTATTAAGTCTTGTGTGATTAGTGATTAGTATTACGTAACCTATAGATTTGACATGGAAATTGCTCATTAAAACCGATTTTTAGAAGATTTCTATGTTGAGAACATCAAAAATCCGAATCTAGTCATGAATTACTCGATTTCTTCAATTCAATGTCAATTATGTTTGCTTAGTGTTAAATTTAGCATCCATATTCACTCTTTTTCCAAGAATCATCTCGTCTTGCAGAAAAATGGAACAAACCAGATCCCGAAGAAGCCGTCGCACTGGTGTCAGCTCTGAGGACATTCCCGATGATGTTACTCTTAGAGAGTACATGCTGAACCAAGCCAGACCGGGAAGAAGAAACCATGTGATGAGACTGTTCCAGCACTCAAGAGAAACACGAGCAACTCCTGAGCCACCACAGATCTGATACATTGGCAAGGAGATAAACCTGAGAATGGACTATGCAAGACGTTTCAAGAAGCTGAACATCAAACCCACGCCTTGCATTGATTATCATACACTTGAGATGCTTGGAATCAGAGAAGATGTAATCTGGTACATCGATGCACTTAAGCTGAGACCCTACATGGAGCTGAACCTTCCAACTTATCCTGAGCTAGTCCGCGAGTTCTTAGCAACTATTACACTCAACCACACGAAGAGGAGGAACCCCAGAGCATCAGATGGCATCTTGTCATTCTCTATCCGCGGACAGCCTTACTCGCTCACCATTTCTGCACTTTGTGAAGCTCTTAAGCTTCGATACACCGATGGCATTTACCTTGAAGATGAACCCGATTTTAACTTGTGGAGAGAGATGGGTCATGGAGTCTATGATAGCGTGAGATCCAAGTCAGCCCTTTTTACTCGTCCTGCAGTGAGAGTTGTGCACAAACTCTTAGCACACACGATTTTCTCTAGAGCCAACATGGGATGTGTTTTGAAGACCGAGCTCATTACACTTCAGATGCCATTTATGGACGACCCACGACTTGCCTGCTTTGCCTGGATCATAGCACAGAACATGGTAAAGGTGAAACATGATTTACATGGTTGCGAGGACGCTACTCCAGCTTACGGGAGTGCTATTACAGCGATACTACAGGCTGTAGGATTTGATTTCTCATCTGATGATCCACTTCCTGATGTCTGGTATGACCTACTTTATCTCTCTCGCGATCACACTATCTCTCATGCCGCTTTCGATCCAGACAGGTTTGGTTACAAGTATTGCACTGGCACCGAGGGGCACCGAGTCTGCTTGCCTTCAGCATCAGTCCTGAGATTGTGTAACGGAGGACATCCGCGATGGAATCCGGAACCCGATGAGTTTCTGCCATCTGTACCTCGTCTACCATTCACCATTGGCCAATACATAGTGGCCAAGGCAAAGCGTGATGCAGCTGTGGCCCGTGCTCATTTTCAGCCATCTATTTCGACTGGCCACACCTCATCATCGACATCATCGCGCACACATTCTGATCTGGAGCGCAGAGTTGAGAGACAGGGACGACGCTTTGGGCGCGTTGTCACTTTCCTACAGGAGCAGCACCAGTTCGAAGCAGACACATCGGAGGATGAGTGATTGATCAGCACTTCACTGCCATCACGGTTCTATCATCATTTTTTTTTCTTTTATCTTATGTTATTTCGCTTTTATTCACCATTTTCTCACCAACTTTTTCACACTGGGAACAGTGTGATTTAAGTCTGGGGAGGATGTCTATCCGTACTAATCATTTTCTTGCTTTTGCTTTCAAATTTCAAGCACTTTTTAAATTTTAATATGTAACCTATTTGACATTAAGTATTTTTCAAGATTGTTTGACACAAAACTATGATGATTTAGACCTGCACGCTTCTAGACTATGCATGATAGCTCATTTGTGGTTAGCACTAGACTAGGCGGTAGCTAGAGTATTTGCACTACGAACTCCCACCAGAGGACTTCTATTCATGGAGATTATTTCTGACATGATATACTAGCTCATTTTATTTTACCTTAATATTGATATCTAATTTTCTCATCATCGATTTTAGGCAGGCATCGACATACACATCTAGGACGTCTTTTACCACTCTTTGTCGTCCTAGATGACCAGTTTATCTTTATCTGGTACCATACCCTAAACCCAAAACCCTTGTTTTCAATCTTCATGCATTCTCTCTTTAGTTTATATCAGCAGATATGTGCAAAAACGCCAGAGAGAAGAGGAGCGACGCAGTTTTCAGTCACTCACAAAGGAGACTGAATGGAATTGAGAAGGAAGAGTATCAGAAACCTCATAAAGATTTACAAGACAGATCTTAACTGGTAATTTCGTGCTCTCTATGACTCTATATCTAAAGGTGTTCCCTCTCTTTCAAAAAAAAAAAAAAAAAAAAACAAACGAATGAAAAGAGAGAGGGAAACAAAAAGCCTAATGAGTCCTCGATTGTCGAAATTGTGGAGCAAGAAGCAACTACTAAGCCTTTATAGAGCTATGTTTTTGAAGGATTTACAAAAATCTAAGTCTGGGGGAGTTAGGAGAGAACCTGAGGAAGAAGACCAGGAATCTATGGCAAGAAGAAAGTGACTGAAAACTGTGGATACCAACAGCTTCACTCTCTCTTGCGGTTTTACACAATATCTTGCATCCTCCAGATATTCAGATAACCCGTAAACACTTTAAGCCTTACCCCTAGAATAACCCTTTTTGACACCTAACCTAGATCGCCTTGCCTAGACTTTCTTTGATGAGAACCACCGAGATTTTTAATGAATGTTAAGAGCTAGTTGACTGGAAGTTAGATCTTAGTGCATAGATTTCCGCATGACGGATTACGGACTAGTTATGCCTGTATTGCTAGTGAGAATTTTCTAGGCTATTCCCGATTGATGCATACTGATTGATATTGGTCTAGAAGTTTGGTCTCTGAGATTTTGTTATAGTTCCTGCTTTTTCAAACCTCTCGCCGAGATTTAGCCTTTATTTTGTTTGAGGGCAAACAAAAGACTAAGTCTAGGGGAGTTGATAACACCGGATTTTGACCATTTTTATGGATCACTTTAATGTATTTTACAGGTGTTTTTACTCCATTTTCAAAGGTTTTCAAAGGGTTTCTATGTTTTCGGATTTTAAAAGACTTTTCAGGTAATTTGGGATAAAGAGGCACAAATTGGAACAAAAAGACTCTTTTGGATAAATGCAGACCGTCAGAACTCTCATGGAGAGACTAAAACCTTCTCACCGTCTGATCACCCTCAAAATTGGATAACTTATAGAAGAATCAACCAGCTTTTAAATGCACTTGGTTTGGAGACATTCCAACGGTTAGATCTTAAGATATTCCATTAGCCCCGGAGCCACTCGAAGACGACCAGCAAGTCACGCGACCGCAGCCACCAGCCCATTCCCCGCGGTCACAAGCCTCCCAACCGCGGCCAGCCACCTATTTCTCGCGGTCACGTCATTCTCGACTGCAGCCGGCCAACTCCGAACTAAAGCCCATATTTCTGAAGCCCAAAGTCATTCTCAGCCTCAATTCCGGAACCCTAGAGACCATGGAGTATTGAAGACTATATATACTTGTCATTTTGGTCGTTTTTAGACACCACCCTTCATACTTTACAGAAACCCTTTTCCTTTAGCCGTTTTTATGCGATTTTTGTAGAAGATTGTTCAAGTTCGAGTTCTTCAATAGAGAAGCTTTCTTTCATCTCTTTTCTTTACTGTTTTTGATTACTTTTATTAAAACCAATGATGATGTCGACCTCAGCCATGTCTGAGTAGATCCTGAGTTGGGCTTAGGGTTCCCGAAAGGGGCTCTCATAATCGATTAAGACATCTAGGTTTATAGATCTGGGATTTCAAATTTGTTCTCTGTTTATTCTCGTTCTTATTGCATGTATGCTTGATTGATCACCTAGTATATGATCTAGATAGTTAGTGTTGCGAAAGTTTTCATTAAGTTAACAGGCAATTTTTCCGTAGGAGTGGAAACCTACCTGCGGCGAGATCGTGAGTATTGACGAGTCTTGTGCAGTTCTTGCGTTCTCTCCCTTCCAGGGCCAGAGTGGAAACCTACTGGTCAGGGTTGCGAGAAACAGTTGGTTATGATCACGACAGTGACGTAGTCATACCGCTGTACCCTAGCTCTAGAACCCTATATATCGATATCCGTCAATCCCAATCTATCTACCCTAGTGTCAAAATCGATTATGATCCCTGTAGAGTTCCCGAAAGCTCAGCGTTTTTAGCCATAGTTTACAAACCAATCGATTTTCACTTGCTTATTTAGATCTGCATTTAATTGCTTTAGTTTGATATTTTGCTTGCTTTACTTGCTTCTCATTCGATTTTTCTACTTATTTTCTAGGGTAGATTTGCTTTCTTTTGTTTTAGTTTAATCCGTGAAAAAAAACCAACCTCTAAAACCAATCTATTCTAGACATAAAGTTAGAAACCGTAGAAGAATACCAGACACACAACTCTATGTGGATTCGATCCCTAAATACTACAACTGATTAGCTGTGCACTTGCGGCTTTTATTTGTTTTTGTTAAAGGTAAAACTTGTTTCCTCATGCAGTTGACTCGCATCACATCCACTGAAAGATTGCAAACACCAGCCCCAATTACAAAACAAACTAAAAAATTATGGGTGTACAAGTACATGATTAACTAACTAACCGTGGTTGTTGTTGTCTTCCACATCGCCTAATTACCCCTTCAATTTCAACATCTTCTAGATTTGAGAAATTAGGGTTTCCGATTTGAATTATTTGTTTCTTATTTTCTGTAAATTTATCTCCATTATCTCTAATTAACATTTTTTCGCGCCAAAATAGAGGAACTATTGGGTTGGGTAGTTTTGGTAGTATTCACTTGGGTACTTTATGGGTCTCTGCAAATACCATTGTTCTTAGGTAGTTTTAACGAAAATTCAGACCCATATTGCTCATTCGGCCCACATTATTTCACAATCCAAGTGTGTGTGATTTACTGTTTTCTGGTGTAACACACGCGTAGCGGCATTTTTTCTGGATCCTACATTATAATCTGTGTCTATATCTCTCTAAGAGATATATCTTTATCTCTGTCTCTTTCAAATACACGAGAATAAGTTTGGGGTTATGAAAGAATGGTCCCACACAAACTACTCTTCCACAAATAAAAACTTAAAATTACAAATTCCTCATATTAAAAACTTAGAACTACATTATTCTCAAACAAACCCAATCTTGAATAATCTAAACCAAACAGAAGAAAATTTTCATACCTAAAAATTATGCAATATGAAAAAATGTATAAATTACACGATGAGAAGATCAATATTGTTTTAAGTTTATTTTATATATAATAAAATTAAAATCATGAGTGGAACGGAGAGTTCACTGAGTCAGTACAAAACCATGCTCCCTTTATAATTTTTATGATCGGTTGACTATAAAAGCTTAGAGGGGGTTTTTCACTCAATTAATGAAGCATTACTTTACGGGGTCAATAACTACACATAACTACATAATTTTAAATCATGGTTTTAGTTTAAATCATCACACCTTATTCATTTATAGATTCTTCTTTTTAACGTTTGTTTTGATATTAAAACGAATATCAAAGGTAAAAAAAAATTAATTAGTAATATACCATTTTAAGTATTAAAATTATTATACTACGTATATTCCTTATGCATATAAATTTCAAATCCAAAAATTATAAAATTTATTCATCATCAGTATTTAGGATAACGTTATTCAATACTTTAAATTACTTAAAATAAAAGTATAAACACCCGCATTGACGAGTTAACCAGTAAGTATAAGTGTAACTTACCAAATTTTAAACTTTTCATATTTCAATTAATCCATTAAATTATGACATTTTCATTAAACTAATAATAGATAAATATTTTAAACCAATACATTAAATTAGGTAATCCGAAATTAGCTTTTCAAATTTTTGTGTTAGATTTGTCATCTAGAATGAATTTCTCATACACAGTTTTCCTTATGCATCATGATAGTCCTTGTTGCAACATGATAGTTTTTCCTGAGAAAAATGGCATGTTCTTCTATACACTTTACAAATCTTGATTATTCATATATGAAGTTTTTATCGATATAAAAACTATACGAACTACATAATAATTTGAATTTCCTACATAAAATATTGGAATACAGCATATTCCACCAAAACCGTAAAAAGTGTAAACTTTTCGTCAACAAGTAATATCGTGGCTGAAACGTGGCACATCGATTATGTACAGTATTGATTTGTGGAATTAGTTTTTAAGTCAACAGTCCAAAACAACGTTATTTTGATGGTATTATTAAAAAAAACTAATCTATCTAGAATTCAAACCCACAACACTCTACCAACTAGCATAGGTTAAAACTTCATGTATGAATAACAAGGAACCATAAAGTTTGTAGGAGAATAAGCATTTTCCCTATTTCTCCGTCAATATATTTCGATATGTTCTACTGTTTTCATTATTTCAACTTTCAAAAGAAACGTGGTATAAATAATGTATTGGTTCCATCTAATATAATGCAACAGTAGTTATATCTTCAAGTAGGTGCCTAATTAATAGAGAGAGAAAGGATAGATATCTCAAGTACTGCTTTATAAAAACTGTTACGACAAATCAAAATTAAAGAACGTTGTGTTGATTGTAATGAAGCAGAGAAAGTGGGAACTACTGTTAATGCATATTGTCGTTGCTACCAAGTATGTTGACTTTTAAGGCTTTCATGATTCTAGTCATTCCAACACGTGCATTATTTGTTTTCGAAAACATAATCATTATTTACATATTTTGCATTTTCCACTAGGATTTTTTCTCTTTTTTAAAAAACAAACGAATTTGCAAAAGACATACTGTATTTTGTTGATTACTTGTGTAACATCCCTATCCCAGGCTCTTAAGAGAGCGGGGAACCGGGTATGTTAGATCGGCCATCGAACCGCGTCCGGTAGGATATCCGATTTGGTGAGCACACAGGATCGCCAGGAAAACGCCCAGGTAACAATCAACAACACAGACTTAAACTGATCTCTCTACTAAACCTGAAAGACAAGGGGAGAGGAGGGGTGAGTAATTGGGATTACTCAGTGGGGGTGGACCTTAAGGAGGCCCACAACATCATCAAACTAGCATAAATTGGTTTTAAGAGATCTAATCCTAAAGCAAGCCCAAACAACACATATATAGATATATTGACTTATATATATAAACAATTCATTCCTAGCAATCAATCACACAGCATTCAAGGGTAACCCTACAAACAACTACACAAGCAACGGGTCCCTGGACGCGGCAGTAGTGGGCTGCCACATGGGCCCCCATGCCTCACCCGGAAAGGCAACCAGAATAATCCCATCCAATGGCTGGCGTATTACCATACCCATTAGTCAGGTTCACTCTGCCAGTCACACAGACTGATCCACAGCAATCACCAAGACAGGCTATGACACTAACGGTCACTTAGACGGCTGCTCATAGCGGTCTCACCAGAAAGCTGTACCCAGCGATCCCTTTGGACGGCTCAATAAACAGTGGATCGCTAATCCACTCCAGCGATGGCTCTAGCCGTGCCTCACACGACAGCGATAGCCAACAAACAACACTGACTCCTGCCTCCAGGAGCCAGGGGTCCTATCAGAGATCTATATGCACAATCATCCATTTCAAAGAATCATCCATTTCTTAAAGGTCCTTCCATTATTAAGATGCACTTTCGGTGATACCATTTGTAACAAAAAGGAACAATAATCAGGTTAACATCACACAATCAATATTTTAAAGTCCAATAAATTTAGATCCAAGTTCAGGTTAATTATCTCATTCCACCAGCAACCAGCAATCATCAACAAACAGGCAACACAGATCCAGGTCCTAACAATTCTAACAACCCTAACAAGCAGATCTAAGCCTGATCTAAGAAAAGACCACTTAAAAGACAACCATGCATATGTAAGAGAGGATGAAGCCACAAAGCCCTCACCTTGGCTTAGAAGGCTGAGAGACTGGAGGAGGAGGCAAAGGAGAAGGAGATCTAAGAGGAGATCCATAGATGAATAATGGTATCCTTCGTTCCAAATAATTTCGACAAACTAAGACTCATTAGGTTTTTGTTTCCTTTCCTTTCATTTTTTTTTTATTTTTATTTTATTTTTTGAAAGAGGAAACACCTTTACATATAGAGTCATAGAGAGCACGAAGTTACCAAGAAGAATGAGTTATCTGAGGCAATATAAAGCTTTATAAAGTTTCTCATACTTTTCCTTCCTAATTCTATTCTGTCTTTCTAGTGACTGAAAACTGCGTTGTTCCTCTTCTCTCTGACGTTTTTGCACAAATCTACTGATACAAACTAAAGAGAGAATGCATGAGGTTCGAGAATAAATGTTTGGGTTTATGGTATGGTACCAGCTAAAGATGAACTAGCCATCTGGGACAACAAACAATGGTAAAAATGAGGAAAAGAATGTCCTAGATGTATATCTTGATCCTGTCAGAAAGAATCTCCATGAATAGATGTCCTCTGTGGGAGTTCGTAGTGCAAGTATTTTTAGATACCGCCTGGTCTAGTGCTAACCAAAAATGAGATGTCATGCGTAGTATAGAAGCGTCGAGGTCTAAATTATCATAGTTTTGTGTCAAACTTTCCTGAAAAATACTAAAAGTCGCATAGGTTACCTCTAAAGATTTAAAAAGTGCTTGAAAATGAAAAACGAAGCAGGAAAATGATTAGTATGGATAGACATCCTCCCCCAGACTTAAATCACACTGTCCTCAGTGTGAACAAAGTTGGTGAGAAGATGGTAAATAAAAGCAAGATAGTCTAAAAATAAAAGAAAAGAAAATGATGATAGAACCGTAGTGGTGGTGAAATGACGATGAAGTGCTGATTGATCAATCTTCCTCTTATGTGTCTGCCTCGAACTAGTGCTGCTCCTGCAGGAAGGTGACGACGCGCTCAAACCGTCGTCCCTGTCTCTCAATTCTGCGCTCCAGGTCAAGCTGTGTGTGTGATGATGTTGATAATGTAGTATGGTCGGTGGAAACTAATGGCTGATAGCGAGAACATGCTGCAGCTGATATATATTGCCTGATAGCGAGTGTCAAGCCAGGTACAGATGGTAGAAGCTCATTAGTTCCTGGAGTCCACTGTGGGCGTGCTCCATCACACAGTCTCGGGACTGATGCTGAAGGTAAACATCTCGGTGCTGCTCGGTGCCAGTGCAATACTTGTAACCGAACCTGTCTGGATCAAAAATGGCACGAGAGATAGTGTGATCGCGAGAGAGATAGAGTAGGTCATACCAGATGTGGGGAAGTGGAACGTCAGATGAGAAATCAAATCCTACAGCCTGTAGTATGGCTGTAATGGCACTCCCAAAAGCAGTAGATGCATCCACACATCCATGTAAATCATGCATCACCTTCAATATGTTCTGTGCGATGATCCAGACAAAGCAGGCAAGTCGAGGGTTGTCCATAAATGGTGTCTGAAGTGTAAGAAGCTTGGTCTTCAGGACACATCCCGTGTTGGCTCTAGAGAAAATCGTGTGTGCCAAGAGTTTGTGCACAACTCTCACTGCAGGATAAGTAAAAAGGACTGACTTGGATCTCCCGCTATCATAGACGCCCTGACACATCTCTCTTCATAAATCGAAATCAGGCTCTTCTTCGAGATTAATGCCATCAATGTATGGAAGCTTAAGAGCTTCAAAATGTGTAGAAATGGTGAGTGAGTAGGACTGTCCACGAATAAAAATGGATAGAATACCGTCAGATTCTCTAGGGCTCCTCCTCTTCATGTGATGAAGGGTGACGGTTTCTAAGAACTCGCGAATTAGCTCAGCATTAGTTGGAATATTCAGCTCCATGTATGATCTCAGTCCAAGTGCATCGATAACATCCTCTCTAATCCCAAGCATATCGAGTGTATGATAGTCGATGCAAGGTGTCCGTTTGATGTTCAGCTTCTTGAACCGCCTTGCATAATCGACTCTTGGGTTCATCTCCTTCCCAATGTATCTGATTTTTGGTGGCTTGGAATTGCATGGGCTTCTCGTGAGTGTTTGAGCAGCCTCATCACTCGACCTCTTGTTCACGGTCTAGCTCGGCTCAGCATGTACTCTCCAAGAGTACTATTCGGATACTGTCTTGGAGTTGTCGCCAATGCGACGGCAGCTTGAGACTCGATTCGTTCCATGTCTCTACAAGACAAGGTGATTCTCGGAAAAAAGTGAATAAGGATGCTGATTTTAACACATTAACGATCAGGGATACAAATCAGAGTATCAAGAGATTAGTTAAAATAACAAGCAAGCTTAATTAATATCAATTCGAAAAATCGAGTAGTTCATGACCAAATTCGGATTTGTGATGTTCTTGACATGGAATATTTCTAAAAATCGGTTTAATTGAGCAATTTCCATGTAAAATCTATAGGTTATCTAATGCTAATCACTGACCACACAAGATTTGATCAAATTTATCAACTTTACTAGTCCAAATTCGATTTTCACAAAGCATGTAGATTCTAAATTTCAAAACTTTCAAATTCTCTTGAATCAAGTGTTAAAATCGATTTCTAGACAACCTAGAAGGCTAATATATTATTGTTAAGCTATCACCACTGCTAATAAACCTAGATTTGAGCCTCTTAAGAAAACCCTAAATTCTAAAATCAATTAAAAATGGCGAGTTTGAGCTTCATACCTTGTTGGAAAAAGAGTGAGGTTTGGTCCAAGAATCTCTTAAAAAGCTCAAGAATTGGAAAAGATGTTCTATATCCTAAATCTCCAAGTTTCTTGGAAGAGAAAAAGGAGTTTTGATACAAAAAAGGTGTTTTTGTGGCAAAACGGAAACTTTTATGGAATCCAAAAGCTTACGGGGACTTACCTTACTTGTGTGCTACGTAACCGGGAATTTAAAAAAAAAAATACTTACGGGAAATCAGAATGAGCTGTCCCATGAATATTCCGGGAATAGCCTAGAATTACCGAGAATCTCTGAAAAGCACCGGGAATCGGAGGCCGATTTTCATGTGGCCTTCATTCAGGTTTCTGCCGGGCCGAGCAGCTAAAACCCTATACTTCTTTTTGGGTTTTTCTATGTTTCTGAATTTTTTTTTGTATTTTTGTTTTATAAGAGTTTCTGAAACTCAAAAGAAAAAAAAACATAAATTGCAAAAAGGAAAAGAAAACTAAACAAAAGTGTACCTAAATTGGTTACCTCACATTAAGCGCTTTTGTTTTAAGTCGTTTAGCTCGACTTAGGCTTAAAGGGATCAGGTGGGAGGACATGGCATTTCTCTTGATGTGCCTTTATCATTCCCGAGTGTCGGAGATTTGGCTTCTTCCCCTTGTAGTACCAACTTCTTTCCCTTACTCTTCTTGCAGACTTTAACGTTGCTTAGAACCTTTTTGGTGCTCTCAATAAGCTCTTGGATCTGCTCCTCATTAGACTCTGTTAAATCTGGTGGGACAACGATCTTGATTTTTGCAAAGGGCTTTAACTTCTCCTTGTCTTTCTCCTTTGGCCGCTTTCCTTTTTTGGGACTTCGTCCAGGACAGTAGGATAAAACTTCTTGCGGTCCACGTTCAGGAAGACAGCTAACGATTTGCATGATTGATTACTGCTCCTACTGTTGTTGTTGTTAGAAATGGTCGGCTGAAATAAGTGGTCTTTCTTTGTCTTGATCCATTTCCAGAACTTGGAAGTCAATCTTGTTCCCAACTAGAATCTGCATGTCTTGAATCGCCCCTTTGGTATCCGTTTGAAAAAAATCTCCAAAAATCACCTTAACTGTTAGTTTCTTTAATGCTTTTATCCCTAGTTTCTCGGCGAATGTCTTAGATATGATGTTGACATTGGCTCCGGAATCGCATAGCCATTCTGTGAACTTGATTCCTGAATGAAACATTGGAAAGAGAAACGTCCCGTATTATCGGCTTTGGTAAGCCTCTTAAACAGGGAACGTTGGAGTACCTTAAAGGGTGGTTGTTTTGCATCAACATTCTTGTAGAGAGATATAAAATCTGAGGTTTATTTGTCCTCTGCATCTGCTGCAGCTCCTTCTTGGGCAATGTAGTGATGGCAGTGCAAATCTCTTGGGGTTATCTTCAACTCTCCCGGAAAGAGCTCCATTATTTCTCTTCATAGAATCGGCTGTTAAGGCAACTTGGACGTCTAGCTTTTTGACGTGAGAAGATAAAGCTCAAACTTCCGGTTCAGGTCATTGTACATGCAATCAACCTCTACGTTCATGTCTTTAGATGCTTTCTCGTTTGTCATAACAAGCTGTTGAATAGACTGTTCAAGTCTTCCAATTTACAAAGCTAGCTGATTTGTTCTAACTCCCTGTTGTTGTCCATATTGATTATTGAATCCCGTACCTTGATAGTTATATGGTTGCCGCGACTGGAAAGCTCTGTTTCCTCCGAAATTCCCACCTTGGAACTTGTTTTGGAAAGGTCTTTGCAGCGGTGGGTAATGCTGGTCTTGAGGGTTCTCCACATTTGGATTTCGGTTAGAGAGATTGTTGTAGTTGGCATTCCGGTAGTTGTTGTTGAAACTATTATTGAAGCGGTTTAGATATGGTGCTTGTGCTCCTACATAGTTCACTTCTTCTTCTTGAAAGGTTGGATTATTGTGATCGGTGTCACAAGGTCCTTTATCTTCTGCGCCATTGTTGGTTTCACAGGCATGGATTGGGCAATTGTGGCTTTTCAGAAGTTGGCTCATCATGTTCTTCAGTTCGGTTATCTCTTTATTGTCTGTTCTAGTCGGTTTCGCAGATCGATCATATTCCGGAAAATCATTGGTATTGGCTTGGGCCAAATTTTTGATGAGGGCTCTTCCTTGTGCTATCGTCTTTTGTCCAAAATCTCTGTTGCTGGCTGTATCGAGTGAAAGTTTGTACTTTGGTTGTAAACCTCTGTAGAACTTGCTAAGCAGGCTTGATCCGGGAAATTTATGGTAGGGGCAGTCACGTTCATACTCTTTAAAACGCTCCCAAAGTTCATAGAAAGGTTCGGCCGATCCTTGCTGGAAACTTGAGATCTTGGTTCTCAGTAATTTCGACCTTGACTTAGTGTAGAGGTGGTTCAGGAAAGCGGTTTTACATTCTTCCCAATTAGTGATCGATCCTGCAGGCAAAGAATTCAACCAACAGTGAGCTTTATCTGCTAATGAAAAAGGGAACAACTTACACTTAAGATAATCTGCTGGAACTTGGTTTGTTCTCATCATGCTGAAGATTTCTTCAAAGATCTCAATGTGATCCATTGGGTGTTCGGAAGGAACTCCATGGAACTGGTTTTGTTTCACTAAAGAGATTATTTGAGGTTTCACTTCAAACTCGTTCTGGTTCAGGAATGGTACTTGAATTGCAGATCGATTTTGAAAATTCTGAGTGGGTGCATCAAAATCAGCTATGCGATGGTTCCTAGCTTGTCTTCGGTGTTGATTTGCTTGCTGAACAGGGCAGTTATTGCGTCCATTCGGCTGCATCTCCTGGTTGTTACCATCGGCTACATTGATAGGTGCATCAAGATCTTCGCGTTCTTCTCTCTCTCGGTTTTGAGGATTTCTTGGAGGGATCTCATTTTTCTCTCCATCTTTTCGAGGATCATCACCTTCTCTGTGATCATTTTCTGCATTTTCACCATGCTCGGGCCCATCTTGGTCCATGTTTAGGTTGCGGTTAACAGGATCTCTAGGCTGGTCGTCGTTGGCCATTCCTTGCGTTTGTCTAAGTCTTCGAAGTTCTCTTTCGTGTCTATCTATCTCATCTAGAATTGGAATGTTTTCTATAGGTCTGCGCTTGGTATTCATGCAATTCAGAGAAAAACAAAAGAAGAGAAAGATAATTCAGCAACTTAAGAAGGAAATAGAGATCAGATGTCTAGAACAGAAATTATAACAAGAAAAAAGGACAGCAAATTCCCGCCAACGGTGCCAAAAACTTGATACCTTCGAACTGGTCGAGCTTCGTCTCATAGTGCATCTTCATCTGGTTCTGCTCCCGCCGCAGAACCACTGGATCCTCCGCACTGATGTGCTGCGAGGTGAGAGAACAAGTTTTACCCTTAATAAAAACAAATGAAAGCCGCAAGTGCACAGCTAAATCAATTGTAATACTTAGGGATCGAATCCACAAGGATTTGTGTGCCTACTATTTTGCTACAGTTTCTAAGTTTATGTCTAGACTAAATCGATTTTTGAGGGGTTGGCGTTTATCACGAATTAAACTGAAACTAAAGAAAGCAAATGAATCTATCCTAAAAAGCAAGTAGAAAATAAAATGAAACAAGTAGGAAATCGAATTAAAGCAAGTAAAAATTAAGATCTATGAAAGCAAGTAAATATCGATTGGTTTGTAAACAGTGATAAAAAATGCTGGGCTTTCAGGAACTCTACAGGGATCATAATCGGTTTCAACACTAGGGATCTTAGATTGGGATTGATGGATATCGAAATATTAGTGTTCTAGAGCTAGAGTACGGTGGTATGACTAACTGTCTCTCGCAACCCTGACCAGTAGGTTTCCACTCTGGCCCTGGAAGGGAGAAGACGCAGGAACTTGTACAGGACTCGTCAGTACTCACGACTTCGCTGCAGGTAGGTTTCCACTTATACGGAAAAATCGCCTGTTTCATTTTAGGTCGGATACTTAATGAAAACTTTCACAACACTAACTATCTAGATCAGATACGAGGTAATCAATCAAGTATACATGCATTAAGAATAAGAATAAACAGAGAACATAGTTAAAATCCTGTATCAAAAAACCTAGATGTCTTATTCGATTATGAGAGCCCCTTTCGGGAACCCTATGCCCAACTAGGGGATCTACTCACCCATGGCTGAGGTTGACATCATCATTGGTTTTAATGAAAGCAATCAAAAAAGTAAAGAAAAGAGATGAAATAAAGCTTCTCTATTGATGAACTCAGAGTTGGAGAATCCTCTCTAAAAATCGCATAAAACGGCTGGAAAAAAGATTTCTGTAAAATATGAAAGGTGATATCTAAAAACGACATAAATGACAAGTATTTATAGTCTTCAATACTCCAAGGTCTCTAGGGTTCCGGAATTGAGGCTGGAAAATGACTTGGGCTTCAGAAATTGAGGCTGGCCGTGGTCGCGTGAAGCGTGACCATGGAGAATAAGGGCTTGGTCGTGGTCGCGTGGCTCTGGCCGTGGTGGATGGACTGTTGGCCGCAGTCACATGGCTTACCGGCCATCTTCAAATTTCTCCAGGGCAAATAGAATATCATGAGATCCAATCGTTGGAATGTTTCCAAACCAAGTGCATTTCAAAGCTGGTTGAGTCTTCTGTTAAGTGTCCAATTTTGAGGGTGATCTGGCGGTGAGAAGGTCTTTGTCTGTCCATGAGAGTTCTGTCGGCCTGAATTTATCCAAAAGAGTCATTTTGTTCCAATTTACACATATTTCTCCCAAATTACTTGAAAAGTCTTTTAAAATCCAAAAACATAGAAATCCTTTGAAAACCTTTGAAAATGGAGTAAAAACATCTGCAAAAGATATTAAAGCGATCCATAAAAATGGTCAAAATCCGATGTTATCACTCACATACATTAGAACTCGCAGAAGCGACATGGTTATCTCAGATGGATCCCATCCCTAAAACCCTGCCATTCTTCCAAGGGGCAACCTGTAAAAAAAAAAAAACATATTTATAGACACGAAATTGTATGAAAAAATTAAAGTATACAATTTTTTTAAAAACTTACCTCCTCGTAGATCTTTTCCATCTCGGCCACTGTCAGTGTCAGTGTGGACTGGACCGAACTACCTCCCGGAGACGACGGAGGCGCCTGCAGAGAGAGCTGCGTCTGCCGCTCCTCGATCCTTGCACAGACGGCGTTGTAGATCTCCTCCGCCCGAGGATCCGTGAATTCACCGTTCTTCTTCTTGTGTGTCTCGGCGAACACCTTCGTCATCGGAGGAAGTTCTCCCCCGTTTTCTTCGGCCTACCAAATCAATTTCGAAAATGTCAATAAGAAAAATTATTTAATTAAAAATAAATTGTAAAAAAAACTACCATCATAAGACGTCTTCCGGAAAAAGAGGCAAAAGGATTTTGACCGGAAGTGTGTGGGACGTTCTTTGGCTGCCTCTATTCATCTACAGCGTTCCTGAAACTGAAACAAAAATGGTAGTTATTTTAGTACAAATGTAATAACTTAATTATATATATTAACTAAAAATTAAAACGAAGTTGGAACCGGAACACTTGGCGATAATGGTCTGCGCATGTGGATCCAACCAATGCCGCACTATACCCTCATAGACCGTATCAGCCATTGGCCCCGACTTTGCCTTGTTCCCCTCAACCTCCCACTTCCTCTTCCACTCAGAAATGGTGTTGTTGAGGAGGTACTTGACCTTCTCTCTTAATCACATAATCGAATAAGATATTTAGGTTTTTAGATTTGGATTTTATTTTATGTTCTTCGTTTATTCTTGTTCTTAATGCTTAATTGATCACCTTGTGTCTGATCAACATAGTTATTGTTGCAAAAGTTTTTGTTAAGTATCTGTCCTAGAATGAAACTGGCAATTCTGCCATAAGAGTAAAAACCTACCTATGGGTGAGTCGTGAGTATTGACGAGTCCTATGCAAGTTCCTGCATTTTCTCCCTTCCAGGGCTAGAGTGGAAATCTACTGGTCATGGTTGCGAGAGACAGTTGGTTATGATCATGACAATGACGTAGTCATACTGCCGTATTCTAGCTCTAGAACCCTAAAATTCAATATCCAATCTATACCCCTAGTTGTTAAAACCGATTATGATCCTCGTAGAGTTCCAGAAAACCCAGAGTTTTTAGTTATTGTTCACAACCCCATCGATTATTTACCTCCTTACTTAGATCTTCATTTTGCTTGCTGTCATTCGACATTCTATTTGTTTTTTAGGATAGATTTTTTTTGCTTTCTTTTATTTTAGTTTATACTGTGACACACACCAACCTCTTAAAACCCGATTTAGTCTAGACATAAACTTTGAAACCGTAGAAAAGTACTTGACAAACAAATCCCTGTGGATTTGATTCCTAAGTACTACAATTGATTAGCTGTGCACTTGCGGCTTTCATTTGTTTCATTTTGTATAAAACTTGACACCTTTACCGCACTCACATCATTCTCATTATCCATGACGATCTCATAAAGGATTTCATGCCGACAGATTATAAATTTAAAAATAAATTTCTTTATGTCGGCATCGTGGATCTTGATGAGGGAGTCGGCCTCCATCCACTTTGTGAAATAGTCGGTCATGACCATGACCCAACACATGCATAAGTAAGGAGCGGTGGACGTAACGAGTCGCTTGGTGGGAAGGTGGATCATAGATGCATGGAGTTGACAGTTATCACACTCGCAGTCCTGAAGCATAGTGGGCAAGTAATATCTGGCATTCTTAATTTTGAAAGCAAGGAACTGACCTCCAGAAAGATTACCACCTGCTCCTTTATGGACTTTGCTCATGACATTCTCCATTCTCGCCCAGCTCTTACTGCGGTCCAACAAAAATAGTCTATCTTTGACTAGAATGTACTGAGCCACTCGGTTGCAAAGTCATCGGGTTGCCTTTCTATTGGCTTGCAGTTCGCCGTCAGCTATGTAAAATCTTTTCTATATCGTCCAATGCTCAGGCTCGGGCTCTTCTTCTGCTCAATATCAATGGGCATGTGCTGGCTCATGGTTTCTCCGTGATCGTCTTCCACACCATCAAAGGGTTCGGATTCAAACTCGGTGCTAGTGCAATACTTGTAACCGAACCTGTCTGGATCAAAAATGACATGAGAGATAGTGTGATCGAGAGAGAGATAGAGTAGGTCATACCAGACATTGGGAAGTTGATCATCATATGAGAAATTGAATCCTACAGCATGTAGTATGGCTGTAATAGCGCTCCCATATGCAGTAGTAGCATCCTCACATCCATGTAAATCAAGCTTCACCTTCACCATGTTCTGTGCTATGATCCAGGCAAAGCAGGCAAGTCGAGGGTTGTCCATAAATGGTGTCTGAAGTGTAATGAGCTCGGTCTTTATAACACATCCCGTGTTGGCTCTAGAAAAAATATTGTGTGCTAAGAGTTTGTGCACAACTCTCACTACGGGATGAGTAAGAAGGGCTGACTTAGATCTCCCGCTATCATAGACGCCATGACCCATCTCTCTCCATAAGTCAAAATCAGGTTGTTATTCAAGGTGAAGTGTATGGAAGCTTAAGAGGTTCACAAAGTTCAGAAATGGTGAGTAAGTAGGACTGTCCGCGGATAAAGAATGATAAAACACCGTCAGATGCTCTGGGGCTCCTCCTCTTCGTGTGGTGAAGGGTGACGGTTGCTAAGAACTCGCGTACTAGCTCAGCATAAGTTGGAAGATTCATCTCCATGTAGGGTATTAGCCTAAGTGCATCGATGTACCAGATGGCATCTTCTCTAATCCCAAGCATCTCGAGTGTATGATAATCAATGCAGAGCGTTGGTTTGATATTCAGCTTCTTGAAACGCCTTGCAAAATTGACTCCTGTGTTAATCTCCTTCCCGATGTATTTGATATTTGGTGGCTCGGGAATCGCATGGGCTTCTCGTGAGTGTTGGAGCAGCCTCATCACTCGACCTCTTATTCTCGGTCTAGCTTGGCTCAGCATGTATTCTCAAAGAGTACTATCATCGGGTATCGCCTCGGAGCTGTCACCAGTGCGACGGCTTCTTCGAGACTCAGTTCGTTCCATTTCCTACAAGACAAAGCAATTCTCGGAAAAGGAGTGAATATGGATGCTGAGTTTAACATATTAACGATCAGGGATACTAATCAGAGTATCAAGAGATTAGTTAAAACAACAAGCAAGCATAGTTGATATCAAATCGAAAAATCGAGTAGTTCACGACCAGATTCGGATTTGTGATGTTGTTGACATAGAAATTTTCTAAAACTCGGTTAAAATGAGAAATTTCCATGTCAAATCTATGGGTTACCTAATACTAATCACTAATCACAAAAGATTTGATCAAATTCATCAACTTTACTAGTCCAAATTTGATTTTCAAAAAGCATGTAGAATCCAAATTTCAAAATTCTCAATTCCTCTTAAACCAGGTGTTAAAATCGATTTCCTGACAACTTAAAAGGCTAATATATTGTTCTTAAGATATCTCTACCAATAATAAACTTAAATTCCAAAATCAATTAAAACTGGCGAGTTTGAGCTTCATACCTTGCTAGAAAGAGATATTTAATGATCGATTCAAAATCAGCTTTAAAAAACAGTGAGGTTTGGTCAAGAATTACTTAAAAAGCTTAAGAATTGAAAAAGATGTTTTATCTCCTAAATCTCCAAGTCTTTTGGAAGAGAAGAGAAAAAGAAGTTTTTATCCAAAAAGTGTGTTTCCTTTCTTTAAAAAGCGTTTTTGTGTTTCGGGAGTTCAAAAGCTTACGGAAACTTACCTTGCTTTTTTGTTACGTAAACGGGAATTAAAAACTTACGGAAACTCGGAATGAGCTGTCTAGGGTTCTGAGAATTGTCGGGAATCACCAGAAATCTCTGAAAAGTAACGGGAATTGGAGGTTTCGTCTCATCGACCAACGGCCGCGGTCAGGAGATGCGCGACCGCAGTGAACAAGGGTCTGGCCGCGGTCACATTCACGGTGCCGCGGTCGATCATGTGTTGGCTGCGGGTTGGTTGGGGTCGCGACCACGGCCCATTTTCCTGCGGCCTGCGTCCATCATTCAGGTTTTTGCCGAGCTGAGCAGCTAAAAACCTCTCCTTCTTTATGGGTTTTTCTATTTTTCTGATTTTTTGTGTTTTTGTTTTATAAGAGTACCTGAAGCTAAAAAAAAAGAAAAGAAAACATAAATTGTGAAAAAGAAAGAAAACTAAAAGAAAGTGTACCTAAATGGGTTGCCTCGCATTAAGCGTTTTTATTTTAAGTCGTTTAGCTCGACATAGGCTTAAAAGATCAGGCTGGATGAAGTGGCACTCCACTTGATGTGCCTTTATCATTTCCGGGTGCTGGAGATTTGGCTTCTTCTTCTTGTAGCACCATCTTCTTTCATTTACTCTTCTTTTGGACTTTAACGTTGTTTAAGACCCTTTTTGTTTTCTCAATCAGTTCTTGTATCTGTTCCTCACTAGACTCTGTTGAATCTGATGGAATGATGATCTTGATTTTCGCAAAAAAATCTTGGCTTCTCCTTGTCTTTCTCCTTTGGCCGCTTTCCTTTGTTTAGAGTATTCTCTGGGAAAGTGGGATAAAACTTCTTGCGGTCCACTTTCCGAAAGACAGCATGCCGGTTTGCATGATCGATTACTGCTCCTACTGTAGCTAGAAACGGTCACCCAAATATAAGTGGCCTCTCTTTGTCTTGATCCATTTACAGAACTTGGAAATATGCTGGAACAATCTTGTTCCCAACTAGAATTTGCAGGTCATGAATCACCCCTTTGGTATCTTATTGAGATGAATCTCCAAAAATCACCTTAACTGTCGATTGCCTGAAGGTCTTTATCCCCAATTTTTCGGCAAATGTCTTAGACATGATGTTGACATTTGCTCCGGAATCGCATAGACAGTTTGTGAACTTGATTCCTGAAATGAAACATTGGAAAACAAAAACGTCCTGGCTCATCGGCTTTTGTGAGCCATGAAGCGGGGAACGTTGAGATACCTTAAATGGTAGTTGCTTTGCATCGACATTCTTGTAGAGAGGTATAAAGAATGAGGTTTCTTTGTCCTCATTCGGTTTTGGCTCCTTCTTCAGGCAATGTAGTGATGGCATTGCAAAATCTCTTGGAGTTGTCTTCAACCCTCCCAGGAAAAGCTCCAATTTGTCTATTCATAGAATCAGCTGTTTGGGCAACTTGGACGTCTAGCATTTTGACGTGAGAAGATAAAGCTTCAAACTTCCTGTTCAGGTCATTGTACATGCAAGCTACTTTCACGTTCATGTCTTTAGCTGCCTTCTCATTTGTCATAACAAGCTGTTGGATGGACTGTTCAAGTTTTCCTATTGCAAAGCTAGCTGGTTTGTTGTAACTCCCTGCTGTTTTCCAAATTGATTATTGAGTCCCGTACCTTGATAGTTATATGGTTGTCGCGACTGAAAAACTCGAGTCCCTCCTAAATTTCCACCTTGGAAATTGTTTTGGAAGGGTTTCTGCTGCGGTGGGTAATGCTGGTCTTGAGGATTCTCCACATTTGGATTACGGTAAGAGAGATTGTTGTAGTTTTCATTCCGGAAGTTGCCGTTGAAACCATTGTTGAAGCAATATGGATATGGTGCGCTTGCTCCTACATAGTTTACTTCTTCTTCCTGAAAGGTTGGATTAGTGTGATCGGTATCACAAGGTCCTTCGTCTTCAATGCCATTGTTGGTCTCACAAGCATGGATCGGGAAATTGTGGCTTTTTAAAAGCTGGCTCATCATGTTCTTCAACTCGGTTATCTTTTTGTTATCCGTTCTAGTTGGCTTCATCGATCAATCATATTCCGGACAGTCATTGCTATTGGCTTGATCCAAATTTTCGATAAGGGATCTTCATTGTGCTAACATCTTTTGTCCAAAATATCCATTGCTGGCTGTATTAAGTGAAAGTTTTTTATTTTGGTTGCAAACCTCTGTAAAATGTGCTCAGCAGGCTTGATCCAGGAAATCCATGGTGAGGGCAGTCAGGTTTATACTCTTTAAAACGCTCTCAGGCTTCATAGAAAGGCTCAGCCGGTCCTTGCTGAAAACTTGAGATCTTGGTTCTCAGTAAGTTCGACCTTGACTTAGTATAGAAGTGGTTCAGAAAAGCGGTTTTACATTCTTCCCAATAGTGATCGATCCATGGTGAGCTTTATCTGCTAATGAAAATGGGAACAACTTACACTTTAGATAGTATGCTGGAACTTGGTTTATCCTTATCATGCTGCAGATTTGTTCAAAGACTTCAATGTGATCCATTGGATGTTCGGAAGGAACTCCATGGAACTGGTTTTGTTTCACCAAAGAGATGATTTGAGGTATGACTTCAAACTCATTCCGGTTCGGGAATGGTACTTGGATTGCAGATCGATTTTGAAAAATCTAAGTAGGTGCTTCAAAATAAGCTATGCGATGGTTCCTAGCTTGTTATTGCGCCCCATTCAACTGCATTTCCTTGTTGTTACCATCGGCTGCATTGATAGGTGCATCGAGGTCTTCACGTTCTTCTCTCTTTCAGTTTTGAGGATTTCTTGGAGGGATCTCATTCTCCTCTCCATCTTGTCGAGCATGATCACCTTCTCTGCGATCATCTTTTCCATTTTCACCATGTTCGGACCCATCTTGGTCCATGTTTAAATTTCGGTTAACAAGATCACCAGGCTGGTCATCGGCCGCTGTGTAAGCCAAAACTCGCACAACCAAAAATTTGTAAGGAAAAACTAAGGGATCCGAAATTTCTAGGGTAATCGCCAGAACAATAAGATCGAAAGAGGGTTTTTATTGCTGTGAAAGTGTTTTGTCTTTATTGCTTAGGGTTGCAAAAGTTACATAATGAATCGTGTAAATCTCCTATTTATACTAACTCCTTAAACCGCCTAGCCGAGAATCTCGGGAGAGATTTTAGGAATATTTCCTTATCACTTCATGCGGCCACTGCCTTCATATTTCGCCTAAGGTTTTTATGGGCTTCGTCTCTCAAGGCCTTGGCTTGGCCCAATTGTGGAAGGGAGTGGCTCGACCCGTTTGTAATATCGAGCACGGCTCGGCCCGTTAGCTCTTTTGCACAGCTCGGCCCATCGAACATCCTTCACGCGGCTCGGTTCACTTACTTCCTCCTTACGGCTCGGCCCGTTCACAGCTCGGCCCGTTCACAGCTCGACCCATTCCTCTCGTGCGCGGCTCGGTCCACTCGTCTTGGTGAGCATGGCTCGGCCCACTTGTTTTGTGGGACAGCTCGGCCCATGTTTGGTGGGCAGCTCGGCCAAATTGGTTTTCTTCCATACTTAGTCATTTTGAGATAGTTTTATCCGCTTGGGGTGAAACCGACCCCAACAGTTAGCCCCCCAGCTCGTCAGTTCTGGAGACGAGAGTGACGAGGTTCCTTGCTCCTGGACATGGGATAAACCGTCGAATTAGGCCATTGTGAAACGATCCCAGGTGAGGCGTTTTGGGAATAAAAGTGCTGAGCCGTTCTTCGACGAGGCATAATAACAAGTTGTTTTTTGGCGAGGCTGTTTGAGGGAAAATGTCGAGCTATGTTTATCGACGAGGCGTTTCAAGATATAGATAATGCCGAGCCGTTTTGTTAACGACGAGGCATTTCGAGATATAGATAACGCCGAGCCGTTTTGTTAACGACGAGGCGTTTCAAGATATAGATAACGCCGAGCCGTTTTGTTAACGACGAGGCGTTTCAAGATATAGATAATGCCGAGCCGGTTTGTTAACGACGAGGCGTTTTAAGATATAGATAATGCCGAGCCGTTTTGTTAACGACGAGGCGTTTACGTCAATAAAGTTGCCGAGCCGTTTCGTGTTAACGACGAGGCGTTCTTACGGAATTGTCGAGCCATATCGACAGAACATGGTTCGGTTCACACAGCTCGATGAGATATTCTTGGACAACTAGCTGCGGTCGTCCTATAAATGGATGAGCTCATTCGTCTCTTCTCATAATCTTCAGATCTCTCATTTTCACTAAAAGGTAGCTCTCCCTTCTCTCTTCTTTCTCTCTTTAGTTTATTTATTTTTCGGCTAGGGTTCCGAGGTCTCCGCCGTCTCAGATCTTTTTCCGGCGAACCTTGTTGTAAAGCGTTGTAAATTTGGTACGAGCCGTAAAATATGTCGAACCGTTCTGATGATTCGCTAGATTCGCTCTTTAATTACGAGCCGAGCCGTGCAGACGCCGAGGCGAGGGGTGTAACCGGATCCTCCGAGGCGTCTGTCTCGCCGAGCTCTTCCGAAAATTACGCCGAGGCATCTGCTTCGCCGAGCCCTTCAAAAAATCACGCCAAGGCTCGCGACGTGTTGGATTCTCTGAGCCCTCTGGGCACTTGTTCTGTTAATAACGAGGCTTCTGCTTCGAGGAGCTGTCACCGAGGTCCTGTTAACCAAGAAGAGGTTGATTACGCCGCGGTTAAGGCCGAGGAAGAGGCGTTTCCTTTCGATCCGGTTGAGGCGAGGCTCAAATTGGAGCGGCTTATGGCATCCCGAAGCGCCTCTTCTTCTGGGAAGGGGAAACCTAAACGGGTGAAAAGGCAAAAACCCGATCCTCCCGGTTCTACACTCTCGTCCCCTGAGTCTCTCGAGGCGTTACGCCATCGTTTTAGGATATCCGAAGCGGTTGAATTTGTCGTTCCAGAAAAGAGTGACCGAGCCGATAAGCCTCCCGAAAACCATTTCACCTTATACGAGGCGTTTTTTGAGCTCTGCTTCCTATGGTTCCCGATTCCTGGAGTTATCCTCGAATACTTGTGGGAACATGAGATTTCGATCGGGCAGATTATGCCGAGGGGTTTGCGACATATGATTGGCATCCTGGTCCGGAGCTTCGAATGCGGTGTCGACATCGAGCTCGGTCATCTGCTCAATCTGTTGGAAATCCGGAGAGCCCCGGTAGGAAGCAGATTTTATATTTCCAACAAGTCCAACCGTCGGATCATAGGTGGTTTCCCGAGCAAAGATCAGTTTTGGACTGAACGTTTCTTCTACGTTTTGGTGAACGAGGCGTCAGTGGGCGAGGATTTTGTAAATAAGACGAAGACCGTTTGGGGACCACTTGGTAGTCGATCCGAAGCCTTGTTTTGGCTCGGAGCTTGTTGTGGTGCGATTTTAATCTTCTAACTTAGTCGTTCTGATGTTGTTTTGCATTTCGGAGTTTTTTTCCCCCTGTTCCCGACGACCTTTTCTCTGTTTGAGATACTCTTGCGGCTCGGAAGGTTAACTAGAGAAATCATTTTTCTTTCGAGAGAGTAGAGAGAGCCCGAGCTATCTTCGCCGGGGTATCCATCAGTTCTTCTTCATCAAATTCATCAGGAGACACGCGAGAGAAGATGGTGATCATTACGCTCAGGGATAAGAAGCAACGTGAAGCCGAGGAGATTGCCAGGAGAGCTGAACGAGCAGCTCTTGCGAAGACCGAGGTGGTACCTTGTGATGATCCGCCAAGGCGTGAGGGGGACGAAGTCGCCCGAGCTACTGATGAGGTTGCTCCCGAGGCGACATCGCAGGAGGTGGCGCCCGAGGTGGAGCCGGGTGAGATTGTTCCCGACGCGTCTAGAGTAAATTTCGCGGCTCGGGACAAAACGCCGCCTTCCTCGGCGATTCCGGCTCTTCCAAAACAATCGAGGCCTCCGGCTTCGGATCTGCTGAAGCATGATTCCAGCAGGAAGAGATCGGCTGCGGAAAAGGGCAAGGGCGCGGCCGTCCAAAAGGACGAGCCATCCAAAAAGAAACATAAATCGGCGCCCGGCGAGCCCGCATCTCGTAAGCTGGTAGTTGACGACCCGGCTCCCTCCGCGGTAATGTTCGCCCGCGTCAACAATGCCAACACTCGTCTTCCGCCCCCCAAGCAGTTGAGGCGGTCGAAGTCCTACGCTGCCATGGCCCAGCGTGGTACCAAGGTACTTTTCTAATTTGCTTCTTCCTTGATATCATGTAATCTTTGAATCTAAGGAATCACCACTTTTGCAGTTTGTCGCGGCTATCAACGAGATGATGGCCGGTTATGAATCGGACTTGGTTAAGGACGAGCGCCGCTTGGAGGAGGCTCAGAAGGAAGCTGCGATGGCTAAGGGAAAGTTAAACGAGGCGAGGGCTAGAATTAAGAAGCTTAAGGAGGAGAAAATAATTTTCGAGCCAACGTTGACAAGGTTTCCTCCATGGTGACTCGCCTTGAAGAATCCAGGAGAGCCAAGAGTGCCGATGTGGCTTTATTGAAGAGGCGCATCGAAGCTAAAGATGCTTTATTCGACGCTAAAGTGAAGCGGGCCACGAAGGAGGTGAGGTGCGAGTTGACGGCTAAGTTTCAGGAGCGTCTCACCAAAGTGGAGGACGGTCTGGCCAAGCTGGAGAAAGCCAAGAGCGACGAAAACAAGCTTGGACAGATCAAAGGGAACCTTGCTATGATCGAGGAGCTTCGGAAGCCCGATGGATCTTTGGACTCTAAAGAGGCAAAGCTGAAGGCTTGGGAGACCGAGTACGTTGACGATGACGCGTACGACCGCATTGCGTCTGAGATCCGAGGTGGCTTGGTGTTCTCACCATTATCGCCGGATTCCGTCAATACCTTTTTAGGTAACAAGCCGATCGAGGAGACGGCGGCTAACCTCGGTGTCCAGGATCTGAACGGGTCTAACGCGGGTACTCCTATTCCTTCGAGCCTCCTTGCTGAACGAGAGACTCGTTCTGCTGCTTGACCTCTCTCTTCCTTCCTTTATCTTTTATATTCGCCCTTTTGTACTCAGCATCTGGATAGCTTTATCCTTCTTTCGAACTCGTATGTTACTGTGATTGGTGCCTGGACGGCTTTATCCATTTGACTGTTGATTTGGCTATAGTTGTATTCGTATTTTTCCTTAGTCATTTTTTGTTGGATTTGATGTGTTCGTCCTTGATGACATGAATTTTTGACTGAAAATGTTTGTTTGAAGCGAGCTGGATCGCGAATTATTTCGATTGCTTCCCAAGCCGAGTTTTTGAAAACGATAGAAATATGGGCAGTTTGAGTTCTAAATCCCGAGCTGGGAGTTGATTCGTGGAGCGTCTCCATTTTAGGCGACGCTGAGGTGTTTTAAGCGATAATGTTGAGGCAACTTTCATTGGAAACGCCGAGCCGTGTTTAACGACGAGGCATTTTCGTTATATGATGCCGACCCGCGTAAACGACGAGGCGTTTTGTTTTTATTAACCAAAGATGATTTCGGGACTCTTATTGGGGTTTATCCATTCTAGCACTGAGAGAGGTCCTCATTGAGGTGAGCTGTTTTAGATTGTTTTGAGAAAGAAATTTCCGACTAACGCGGAAGTATTTTTCGAGTAAGTTATGTGTTTTCTTGTTGACGAGGCAAAAGTTCGAGAGGACATAGTAGTCTCTTTAGAATATGACTATAGACCGGCGTTCCTGAGAGGGTGAGTATGTTTTGCCGGGTTTTAAGAGTTTACTTCGGTTTTAGAGAAAGCGATGTAGTCTCGACTTATAATCTCGTGTGCGATAGCAAACTGTGGCGACCGATACGTTTTTGGTCTGAAGTTTGTATAGCGCGCTTAATTTTTATCCATAGAGGATGTAGCTTGCACCTTCGTCCTAGGAAAGGTGGTAAAAATCCGTTTAGAGAACTTTGTATTTGTGGTCCCGTTGTGGCCAGCAACGAGACGAGGCGTTTGGAGACTTAGTTTGCCGAACTGAAAATGAGGACAAGTAAAGGTCCGAGGCAATCAAGTCGTGATAAATTGTCGACGTGATATGATATCTCGCCGAAGTGATGAGTGAACGAATTAAAAATCCGAGGCGAACATGAAATAAGTTGCTAATTTAGTTAGAATGAGAAACTAGCCGAAGCAACAATGAACGAACTAGAATTCCGATATTAACATAAAATAAGTAGATGATTTAAAACGAACTGAAAATTGGCCGAAGTGGCAATGTTCCTAGAGACAGTATACGAGCTAAAATCGTAGAGTTAAATGAAGGTATGTGTATACGTACCCACTCCCCCCCCCCCCTTTTTAGGAGGGGGGACAGCTGAACCCGTCTGAGGACGGGCTGCCTACGTACCCTTTGCAGGGATCAAGCCGTCCCGTAGTTCATGTTGACAGTGCTGTAGCCTTAGTGATAGTACTTCTTCAGGTGCATTGCATTCCATGATCTTGGAATCGCTTCGTCAGCTACCGTCGCGAGTTCGTAGACTCCTGGGCGAACTACTTTTGTAATCTTGTAAGGACCTTCCCAGTTTGCTCCGAGCTTTCCTGCATTCTTCTCGGCAGTGTTTTGGAAAACCTTTCGAAGGACGAGCTCTCCTTCTTTGAATCTTCGACTACGAGCATTTTTGTTGTAGTATCTCGCGGTTGCTTGTTGATAGTTCTGGATTCGGATTAGAGCCTGGTCGCGCCTTTAGTTTACTAGATCGAACTCATCCAACATCATCAAGTGATTCAAGCCCTCCTGTCCTGATAGAAGTCTTCGTCGAATACCCGGGAAATCCACCTTGGGGGGAATTACGCATTACGTTTCGTAGACTAAAGCGAATGGAGTTTCTCCAGTGGCTCGGCGCGGAGTTGTTCGATGCGACCAAAGGACTCCTTCGAGTTCGTCTGCCCATCGTCCTTTCTTTGCGTCGAGCCTCTTTTTCAGACCATCTAGGATCGTCTTGTTGGCTGCTTCGGCTTGTCCGTTCCCTTGAGGGTATCTTGGCGTCGATTTACTCAGATGGATTTTCCATTTCTCGCTGAAAGCTTCAAAGCGCGTCGAGATGAACAGGGATCGGTTATCGGTGACTATCTCGTAGGGGACCCCGTGTCTGCAGATGATATTTTTCCAGGCGAAGTGTTTGACTTGGACATCCTTTATGCTTGCGTAGGAATCGGCCTCGACCCAGTTGGAAAAATAATCCGTGAGGACGAGCAGAAAGCGCTTTTGCTTCGATCGATGTAGAGGTCCGACTATGTCCATCGACCATCTCATGAAAGGATAAGGTGACGAAATTGATGACAGCAGCTCGGTAGGTTGATGAATTGTTGGAGCGTGCCGTTGAAACTTCTCGCACTTTGCCGTAAATTTCTCGCAGTCCTTGACCATCGTAGGCCAGAAGTAACCATGCCGTTTTATCTTGATCACGAGAGACCTTCCGCTAAAATGGTTTCCGCACGCGCCGCTATGCACTTCGTGCATGATCTTTCTTGCCTCCGGTCCTTCGACGCATGTCATGAGAGGTCCTGAAAATCTCCATTTAAACACCTTGCCGTCTACGAGGACATACCGCGCGGCCTGAGCTTTTAATTTGCGGGCTTCCCACTTGTCGGTTGGCACTTCTCCATCGGTGATATATACTCGGATGGCTCCGAGCCATTCTTTGTCGCAGCCGTACTCCAGCTCGGCTGATGAGGCGTCTTCGTCCATAGCGATGGCTTCGTCGTTCTCTGGTTCTTGTTCGGAAGGATTTATCAGTCGAACTCCTTCTACCTCTTCGATGCTAGGACGTTCGATGAATTTAACTGGAATCGTCCGTCAGAGATCCGGGTCTGAGGTCGAAGCAAGTGCTGCCAAGGCGTCAGCCGAGGTGTTTTCTCCTCGGGGTATTCGTGTGAGCTCGAACTCGTCGAACTTCTGTACCAACTCTCGGACCACCATGAGGTAAGCTCCCATTCGTCCATCCTTTGCCTCGTATTCTCCGTTGAATTGACATGCTACGAGCTGTGAATCGTAAAAGGTTCTTATCTTTTGAACTCCGATTCTCTGCACTAGTCGCATGCCAGCTATCAGTGCTTCGTATTCTGCTTCGTTGTTCGAAGCGTGGAAGTTTAGGCGAAAAGACTGCTCCAATATCTCTCCTGTGGGAGAGGTGAGGCAGATTCCTATTCCTTAGACGTGTTTAGATGACGAGCCGTCGACGTGCAGCATCCATACCTCGTCTGGGGTCGGTTCGTTCGTTGCTTCGGCTGGGACTTCGATGAGAAAATCTGCGAGCACCTGTGACTTTGCAGACGACCTGTTCCGATACTCGATGTCGTACTCGCTCAGCTCTATGGCCCACCTGGCGAGCCGACCAGATTGGCTCGGGCTGTGTAGGATCGAGCGCAGCGGGAGTGTAGCGAGCACAACAATCGAATGTGATTGGAAATATGGACGCAGTTTGCGAGCCAAAACTACGATGGCTAGGGCGACTTTCTCGATCCAGGGGTAGCGGGTCTCGGCATCGGTCAGTGTCTGGCTGACGTAGAAAATGGCTTTTTGCTCGGACCGTTCTTCTCTGATAAGCACCCCACTCACAGCTGTAGCCGAGACGGCGATGTAGAGGAAAATAGGCTCTCGTTCAACTGGTTTTGCCAAGATCGGTGGGCTCGCCAGATAACTCTTCAAATCTTGGAAAGCTGCTTCGCATCGCTCGTCGCACTCGAATTTCTTGTTTCCCTGAAGGGTGTCGTAGAAAGGTAGGCACTTGTTGGTAGAACGGGAAATAAACTTGTTTAGCGCAGCGACCCTTCCTGTGAGCCTTTACACTTCTCGCTTCGTCCTTGGAGAGGGCATCTCGGTTAATGCCTTGATCTGTTTGGGATTCGTTTCAATGCCTCGGTGAGTTACCAGATAGCCGAGAAACTCTCCCGAGGTGAGTTTAGCTTCATGTTGTGTTTTTTCAACTGCTCGAAGCATTCTCGTAGATGCGCGACATGGTCCTTCTCTTCGAGTGATTTGACTAACATATCATCGATGTATACCTCCATGATTTTTCCGAGCTGAGCCGCGAACATTTTATTGACGAGCCGTTGATATGTTGCTCCTGCGTTCTTGAGCCCGAACGGCATGACTTTGTAGCAGTATATCCCGCGATCAGTTATGAATGCCGTTTTTTCCCGATTATCAGGCTGCATCAGGATCTGATTGTAGCCGAAGAACGCGTCCATAAATGTTAACAGCCTATTTCCCGCGGTGGCTTCAACGAGCCGGTCGATGTGCGGCAGAGGGAAACTGTCTTTTGGGCACGCCTTGTTGAGGTCAGTGAAATCTACACAGACCCGCCACTTGCCGTTCTTTTTCTTCACAACCACTGGATTCACGAGCCAGTCTGGATACTTGGCCTCGGCGATCGATCCTACTTTGAGCAATCTCTCCACTTCGTCGTTAACTGCTTTAGCTCGTTCGGGTCCGAGCTTCCTTCTTTTTTGCTTGATTGGTTTGAAGGTTAGGTCCACGTTCAGCTCGTGACAGGTCACGTCGATGCTAATGCCCGGCATGTCTTCTGCTGTCCAGGCAAAAGTGTTGATGTTCTCTTTGACGAGAGAAAGAAGTTCCCTTCTCAGAGGTTCTTCTAGTTTTGCTCCGATTTCGACGCATCGCTCTAGACGCGCTTCGTCTGTGCACACCGAGTCTACTGCATCACATACCGGCTCGGCGCACGTTTCGCGGCTCTCCGCGATCTGTAATTGCTATAAGAAATTCGAGAGCTCGTTCGCAGGCTCTTGGTCCGTCTTCATCTTTTTGTGATCTATGTCTGCTCGTGTGTCGGTGACGGGATTCCTCAGCTTGTGCTCTGCTAAGCAGCACATTCGCGACTCCTTCCGATTTCCCCAGATCGTTTTGATGCCTGCTGGAGTCGAGAATTTGAGGCAGAGAGGATAGGTGGAAGGGACCGCCGTCATCCCGTTGATCCATGGAGTTCCCATAATCACATTGTAGATTGTTGGGTGATCGGTGACGCAGAATTCGACGATCTTAGTGACTCCGCCAGCTACCACAGGGAGCCTAATTGTTCCCATAGTCATCGTTGTTTCTCCTGAAAATCCGGTTAGAGGTTTGGGGATCGCTATCACCTCGGAGAGATCGATTCCCATCCTTCTGAGTGTCTCTTTGAAAATGACGTTCACCGAGCTCCCAGTATCGATGAGCACCCTCGCTACGTCGTGATCCTTGATTATTAACTCAATAACCAGCGGATCATTGTGAGGTCTATCGATTCTTGCCGTTTCCTCCTCGGCGAAGGATATCATTGTATTCGGGATATCGGTCGGTTCTGTCCAATTCTCCTTCGCTTCGGCTCGGCGCTGATAGGCTTTGATGGAGTGATATGTTCATAATTTGCATCATTTAGGTTGCATAAATCATTCCAAATCATGTTTTATTTCATGCATTTTAGGTCCTTAGGGTTTGTTTTAGAACTTAGGAGATGCATTAGGTCCCAATCAGTCTATTGCATGTTTTGAGTGTCTATCAGGTGAATGTGGAGCTGAAAAGATGAATCAAGGAGGTGGAATGGTGAGCAAAGCTTGAAAAAGTGGAAAAATTGGGTCCTGGGAGATTATCGGCCATTCTCGCTGGCCAGGAAGGTTTTACCGGCCATTTTCATGTACCGCGGGAAGCTTTACCGGCCATTTTCATGTACCGCGAATGAAGTGTATCGGCCAAAATCTCCGGGTATGAACGCGTCTCAGAAATCGCCTGTCCGGGGAGCCTTCCGGTCCGATTCAGACGGCGGGTGCTTCATAGAAGTTGGAGAGCATTGCATCACGGTCTCTTAGCAAGTGGAATCGTGGAATTCGGACGCGTGAGCAGAGAGATAAGCTTGTCGGAAGGAACCCCAGTCTCGCAGGTATTCCGGACCGAACAGATCAGTCCTAAAGGATGCGAAGGACGGTGCACTTCCAGGCCGATTTAGTTTCCGGGTCCTTCATGAGAACCAGAGACATTTGTTTCAGAACGTCCAAGAGCATTCAATTCGGATCTATGAGCAGAAAGATACACTCTCCGGAATGGACACATGTCTAGACGCCTCTCTCTGGTCGCGTACATGCACTGCAAAGATGTGCCCTCCAGGAAGCCTTACACTTCCCAAGCACCGAAGTTTCCTTCACCAAAGTTGGAGATAAATGAGTCCTCTGTCTTCAGCAACCGAAATCATTCAATTCGGACAAGTCTCATAGGAGTTACACTCTCCGGAATGCGAAGTGGTCTAAGCTGCTCTGGATGCTGCGAGATGGTCTTGCGACTTGGTTAACCCGCAGGCCTGAAGATGAACGCCTGAATGCTGATGCTGCGAGTTGATATGTGCGGGTAAACTATCACTGGAAGAGGTCTGAAGCTCAAGAGCAAGAGAAATGCTAAGTCCACAATCGTGCGACTTAGGCATGCGAGTTAGCCGCGCCTGGAACTATGCCGCACGATCACTCGCAAATCACTCCGACTTGAGCCTGCGACCTGGGTGCAATAGAGACCAACCCGCACAGTTTGTACATTCCCCAGAAACCGCCTTAGCCCTGCGAGTCGGAGAGGAAGGAGTCCAAGCCGCAGCAACACTCGCAAAACACTCCTACTTAGGCGTGCGGCTAAGACAGGGCGATTCAGGTTTCACAAGACAAGTCTTCATCTACTGCGACTTAGGTGTGCGACCTGGGACATACTGGACCGACCCGCAGTAACTCCCACTTTATCCATTAAAGCCGGGTCAGGACCCGGTTTGTTCCGGGCTGACCTGGTTCGTTTTTAAGGAAGTATAAATACTTTTTAGGGTTTTTTTTTTTGGGGGAAGAACTATGTTTTATTCCCTTTGTCTCTTGCCTCTTTGGTGAAAAGACTCCATTAAGAAGAGAAATATCTTTATTTGAGTGTTTAATCAAGAGAGTTTAAAGAGATCTGGGTGTTTAAAGCTGTTTTCTTTTGAATCTATCATCTCCATCTCCATTTCTCATCATTAATCATGCTAATCTACTCAACTTGCAAAGGTTTAAGAGAGATTAGTATGATTAGTGAGTAGTCACCTTAATGAGGTTCTAGATGTGTAGGTTAGGGTGCTAAAGTGTTAGATTAGGAGTGCTTAGGGCTAGATTCATTGATTCATCTCTCTAAACAGCTGTTCTCTATGCTAGATCCTTGATAATCACTTGAGATCTAGATTCTGGGAATTTCATGCACCAAAAGTGTTTGATGAAATTCCTGAAAGAGTTGTGTTAGAGGTTTAAGTAATTTTTCATCATGGGAATGATTTGTTAAATGCTTGAATGATCATTAAGAGCTGTTTGTTAATGCATATTGATTCATGTTTCACAAATGGGAATTTGGTTTGAAAGTGGATTAGTATAGGGGTTAATACCTTCATGAGAGGATTAACCTAGATTAGAGTTCTTAATCATTTGAATCATGTCTCATCATTGTCATTAGCATTTCTAGTTTAACACCAAGGCACCCTAACCAACTATCATGTCTAGAATCTCATGCCTCCATCATACCATATTCACATCATTTGTCATTGTCATTTGTCTTTAAACCTGTTTATGTTTATAGTTGTCTCTAGATTAATCAAAACCTATTCTTGTTTGCTTGAATTAAGAACTTGAACATATAGCTTAGTGTCTAACACCACATTTGGATTGATAAACCTCTTTGTGCTACATTGACAAGGGGATTGATAGCCCTGAGACCATAAAAAGTCTTGTCTATCAATTGGCGCCGTTGCCAAGTTGTGGTTTGATTAGCATTAAGCTCTGATCTGTTCTTGAGATCAAGTGCTTACTTTCTTGTTTTTACTGATTCCTTTCAAGTTCTGTTTGTGATTTCAGGTGTATGAACACCAGGTCTAGATCAAGAAGCTGTGGTCCTCCTTTTCCTCTAAACGACAACATCAACCTTTTGGTACCAAGGAGGAGAAGAGACAGACGTGGTAGACACATTGATCAGACTGAGATGGCAGAACAAGGAGATCACGTGGTAGATATGGAACAACCAGTTCAGGAGCAACAGGCTCAAGGTCAGGGAGCTGGTATTGGAGTTGGTCAAGGGCTTCACCAGGGTAATGTTCAGCAGGAACAGGTGCACCACCAACAAGCTTATGTCCACCGAGGACAAGCTCAAGCTCATCAACAAAGGCATCAGGCCAATGTTCAGCAAGGACACCAGGTGCACCACCAACCCCACCCTTTCCAACCACAGCAAAGAAGATATGAGCAACCCCAAGTCTATGTTGGAGAGAATGACAGGGCCAACGCTCATCAGTATGGAGCTGGTATTCAGGCACCACCTGTGCAAAACAACAACTTTGAAGTGAAAGCATCATTGCTGAATATGGTCCAGAACTCAAAGTTCCATGGGTTAGCAATGGAAGATCCCTTGGAACACTTGGACCAGTTTGATAAGGTGTGTGATCTGACCAAGATAAATGGAGTTTCAGAAGACAGCTTTAAGCTAAGACTATTCCCATTCAGTCTTGGTGATAAAGCTCATCAATGGGAGAAGAATCTTCCAAGAGGCTCCATTCAAACCTGGGAGCAATGCAAGCAAGCCTTCTTATCTAAGTTCTTCTCTACCTCAAGAACTGCAAAACTAAGGAACCAAATCTCTAGCTTCACTCAGCAAAGCAATGAAAGTTTTGGTGAAGCATATGAGAGATTCAGGAGCTACACAAACCAATGCCCACACCATGGGTTTAGTGAGGCTTCTCTTCTCAGCACACTGTATAGGGGAGCTCTTCCCAAGATTAGAAACCAGCTGGATACTGCTTCCAATGGGAACTTTCTGGGTAAAGAGATTCATGCTGCTTTAGAGCTAGTGGAGAACTTAGCATTGAGCAATGATACTTATGGTGAAGACTATGACAGATCAAATAGGTCTGAAGGTTCAAGCTCAGAACAGAGGCTCACCAGAGAAGTTAAGGAGTTGAGGAGTGAATTGGACAAGCTGAAATTCACCACTCAGAAGCCAATGCATTTTGTTGGAGAGTATGAGGAACCTTCTCAAATTTTTGAGAACATAAGTGAAGAAGGTCTTACCCAAGAGGAGCTCAACTACATTGGGAATCAGAGGTTCCAAAGATATCAGTATGGTAATGCCAATCCAAACCTCTCTTACAGGAACACCAATGTAGCTAACCCACAAGACCAGGTCTATCCCAATTCTCAAGCTCCAAAGAACTTTGTTCCCAAGCACAACTTTCAAGGGTCATTCCAACCCAAGAATCAATTTGGTCAGAATCAGAGTTTTGGTCAGCAACAGCAACCATTTCAGGGCACTGGTTACACTTCACAGCAGCCAAAGGCACCACCAGGGTTTGGTCCACCACAGTTCCAACAGCAGGCGCCGGTTCAACAACAGTTTCAGCCACCAATGGTTCAACAGCAGCCACAGATGGGTACAGATATGGTTGGTATTCTGCAAAAACTACTTCAGGGTCAACAGACTATGCAGCAGGAAATCAAGGAACTGAAGCAAAACCAGGCATCAAGCTCAAGGAACCAAGGTCACCTACCTGGAAAACCAGAACCCAACCCCAAGGAATATGCCAAAGCCATTACACTGAGGAGTGGCAAGGAGTTACCTGGTATTGAGAACAACAAAGTGATCATTGAGGACAATGATCAACCTGAGGGGGAGGCAGCCTTAAAGGATGATCAAGTTGCTGAGAAACCAAGGACAGAAAAGGGTAAAGAGGTAGCAAAGGAACCAGAACCAGAGAAGAAGTATGTGCCACCACCTCCATACCAACCCAAGCTCCCATTTCCAGGGAGATTTAAGAAGCAACTAGTGGACAAGGCAAGAGCTGTATTTGAGAAGGCACTCAAAGAGACACCACTCACAATGCCTCTCATTGATGCATTCCTAATGATGCCAAAGATGGGGAAGTTCTTGAAGGATGCAATTCTAAACAAGACAAAAGAGCTTCAAGGCATGGTAGTACTAAGTCATGAATGCAGTGCTATCATTCAGAAGAAGTCCATTCCAAGGAAGTTAACTGATCCAGGGAGCTTCACACTCCCTTGTGCCATTGGACCTCTTCTATTCTCTGGATGTCTTTGTGATTTAGGAGCATCAGTCAGCTTGATGCCATTCTCCATAGCACAGAAGCTGGGCTTTAGAGTTTTCAAACCTTCAAAGATTTCTCTTATCCTTGCAGATAGATCAGTTAGATTGCCTGTTGGTATGTTGGAAGATCTACCTGTCAAGATAGGTGGTTTTGAGGTTCCAACAGATTTTGTTGTGCTGGAGATGGATGAAGAGCCAGTAGATCCTCTTATCTTGGGCAGACCATTCTTAGCCACTGCAGGAGCTATTATTGATGTGAGAGGTGGGATAATAGAGCTTCAACTTGGGTCTGAAAAGCTCAAGTTTGATGTGAATGAGATGATGAAGAAGCCCACCATTGAAGGTCAATGTTTCTATGTAGAGACAATGGATCAGTTGGCTGATGAGTTGCTTGAGGAGCTGAACACTGAGGATCCTCTTCAAGCTACTCTAACTCAAGAACAAGGAGACAATGGGCTCTTGGCTGAAGCAAGTGAAGGGTATAAGCTGTATCTGGACAATGCAAGAGAGCTGGGTCCTGAGACAAGGTTTGTGGAGCTGGAACAGAATGGCACTGAGGTTTTGGCAATCCAAGAATCAGTCACCAGCCAAAGCAGCTTGGACCAGGATTGGAATGAGGCTGATGCACCCTCTGTTGAGCTCAAACCTCTACCAACAGGGCTCAGGTATGCTTTCTTAGGACTAAACTCCACATATCCTGTCATCATCAATGATAGCCTATTAGAGGACCAAGAGAGTGCATTGCTGAATGAAATAAGAAAGTTCAGGAGAGCCATAGGGTATTCTTTGACTGATATTAGAGGGATCTCTCCTGACATCTGCACCCATAGGATCCACCTAGAGGACCAATCTATGTCCTCTATTGAGCACCAACGTAGACTTAACCCCAACCTTAGGGAAGTGGTTAAGAAGGAGATACTAAAGCTTCTTGAGGCAGGGATAATTTACCCAATCTCTGACTCAAGATGGGTGTCTCCTGTTCATGTTGTACCCAAGAAAGGTGGGATCACAGTGGTGAAAAACGATAAGGATGAACTCATAGCTCAAAGAACAATAACTGGCCATCGCATGTGCATTGACTATAGGAAATTGAATTCTGCTTCTAGAAAAGATCATTTTCCTTTACCATTCATTGATCAAATGCTTGAAAGGTTAGCTAATCATCCTTATTTTTGTTTTCTCGATGGGTACTCTGGATTTTTCCAAATTCCCATAGATCCAAGAGATCAAGAGAAAACAACATTCACATGCCCTTATGGCACTTACGCTTATAGGAGAATGCCTTTCGGTTTATGTAATGCACCGGCCACTTTTCAAAGATGTATGATGCACATTTTCTCTGACATTATTGAAGAGAAAGTCGAGGTGTTCATGGATGACTTTAGTGTCTATGGCTCCTCCTTCTCGGATTGTCTCTCTAATTTGACACAGGTGTTGGAGAGATGTGAGCAACACAACTTGGTGCTGAACTGGGAGAAGTGTCATTTCATGGTGCAAGAAGGGATAGTTCTTGGGCACAAGATCTCTGAAAAGGGCATTGAGGTTGATAAGGCAAAGGTGGAAGTGATGGTAAATCTGCAAACCCCCACTTCTGTTAAAGGGATAAGGAGCTTCCTGGGTCATGCAGGGTTTTATAGAAGATTCATAAAGAACTTCTCAAGGATTGCCAGGCCCTTAACAAGACTGTTGTGTAAGGAAGTGGATTTCACCTTTGATGCTGAATGTGAAGAAGCCTTTAAGTTGATCAAGGAGGCATTGGTTAGTGCACCAATAGTTCAGGCACCAGACTGGTCTCTACCTTTTGAGGTCATGACAGATGCTTCTGACTTTGCTGTTGGAGCAGTACTTGGACAAAAGAAAGACAAGAAGTTGCATGTGATCTACTATGCCAGTAGAACACTTGACTCTGCCCAAGAGAAGTATGCTACAACTGAAAAGGAAATGCTGGCAATAGTTTTTGCCTTTGATAAGTTCAGAAGCTACCTGGTGGGATCAAAGGTCATTGTGTATACTGATCATGCAGCCCTCAGGTACTTGATGACCAAGAAAGATGCCAAACCAAGGCTGTTGAGATGGGTTCTATTGCTCCAAGAGTTTGATATGGAGGTGCTTGATAAAAAGGGGATTGAGAATGGTGCTGCAGACCATCTCTCAAGGCTGAGGATTGAAGAAAAAGTCCCCATAGATGATGCTTTGCCTGAAGAGTCTCTGATGGTGCTCCATTCATACTTGGAGTTTGAGGAAGTAGAGAGCATTCAAGAAAGGAGGATGCCTTGGTTTGCAGATATAGTGAACTATCTTGCATGTGGGGTGGAGCCCCCTGAATTGGATGCTTACAAGAGGAAAAAATTCTTCAGAGATGTCCAGAGATACTATTGGGATGAGCCCTACCTCTATGTTCTGAACAAGGATCAGTTATACAGAAGGTGTCTTGCTGAAGAGGAGATGCAACCTGTGTTGCAGGAATGTCATGGTTCTGCTTTTGGAGGTCACATGGGGGCATTCAAAACTGTGGCAAAGGTTCTTCAAAGTGGGTTCTGGTGGCCTACAATGTTCAAAGATGCCCAGTTGGTGGTTGCAGCATGTGATGCCTGTCAGAGGCATGGGAACATATCTAAAAGAAGTGAGATGCCTCAAAACCCCATTCTAGAAGTGGAGATCTTTGATTGTTGGGGGATTGACTTTATGGGACCTTTCATTTCATCCTTTGGAAATCAATACATACTTGTTGCTGTGGACTATGTGTCCAAATGGGTTGAGGCCATTGCTTCCCCTACCAATGATTCCAAGGTTGTAGTAAAGCTGTTTAAGAGCATCATCTTCCCAAGGTTTGGAGTTCCAAGGGTTGTCATTTCTGATGGAGGATCCCACTTTTTGAACAAGACTCTGGAAGGGTTATTGAGAAAGCATGGAGTTAAACACAAGATAGCTACTCCATATCATCCTCAAACTAGTGGCCAGGTTGAAGTATCCAATAGACAGATCAAGGCCATTCTGGAGAGGACTGTTAGCTCAAGCAGAAGAGATTGGAGCAAAAGGCTAGATGATGCATTATGGGCTTACAGGACTGCCTTTAAAACTCCAATTGGAACATCACCATTCAGTCTGCTATATGGGAAGAGCTGCCACCTTCCTGTTGAGTTGGAGTACAAAGCTATGTGGGCTGTGAAGTTTCTAAACTTTGATATCAAAACAGCTCAAGAGAAAAGGATCATGCAACTTCATGAACTTGAGGAGATCAGGCTTGAAGCTTTTGAAAGCTCAAAGATCTATAAGGAGAAGACCAAGGTCCTGCATGATCAAAAGATTCTGAAGAGAGAGTTCAAGTATGGTGATTTGGTCTTGCTTTTCAACTCCAGGCTTAAGTTGTTTCCAGGAAAGCTTAAGTCTAGGTGGTCTGGACCTTTCAAAGTTCTTGAAGTGAGGCCTTATGGTGCCATTGTCTTAAAAGGAAAGAATGGTCAGGAATTTGTGGTGAATGGACAGAGAGTCAAGCATTACTTAGTTTCACAAGGGAAAGAGGAGGCTACAACAGTTCCTCTTCTTGATCCACCAGCCTGTTAAACAGGTTCTCAAAGTCAAACTTAGAGACTTTAAACAAAGTGCTCTTGGGAGACACCCCAAGCTTATCTTTGTACATAGTTCTTTTGGTTTCTTCTCTTTTCCTTTATGTTTTAGAACTTTTTGATGGGTTTTGTGAGTTGGTCTCAGGTACTAGGTGACCCTTGGAGGACATAACTTGTGATGAATGGAATGGAGCATGTGAGAGAGCTGAGAGGACTGTTTAAAGCCAGAAAAACTCGAAGAACGCCTCAGTGCTACCTAGGTGTGCGGGTTAGTGCATGAAGAACCCAGGCCGCAGCAAGACTCGCGATTTACTCCGGCCTGGGCGTGCTACCTGGTGTGAAAGAACCCTGGCCGCACAATACCTTGAGAAGCCCGAAATGTTTAAGTCCCATTTACTGCGGGATGGGCGTGCGACCTGGAAAGAGGGGAGCCAGGCCGCAGCAAGGTTCGGAATTTACTCCGGCTTGGGCGTGCGACCTAGAAGCGTAGACGCTGAGCCGCACCAGAAAGAAGAAGGCCGAAGGTTCTAAGTCCAAACCTGTGCGACCTGGTGCTGCGGCCTAGAACCCTGGGAGACTAAGTCGCACGATCATTCGCAATCTACTCCGAGATGGTCGTGCGACCTGGAAAGAGGGAGGCCAGGCCGCACTAAACAGGAGGAGTCCAAAAACGCCTAAGTCGTAACCTGTGCGACCTGGTGCTGCGGCTTGAAACCCAAGGAGGCTAAGTCGCACGATCACTCGCAATTCACTCCGAGATGGTCGTGCGACCTGGAAAGAGGAGGGTTAGGTCGCAGCATGAAGAGAACAACTAAGGAGCCTAAGTGACAAAACCCTGCGGCGTGGGCGTGCGACCTAGAAGCATAGGAAACTAAGTCGCAGCAAAAAGAGGAACGGCTAGAATGCCTAAGTACCGAGTGCTGCGGGATGGTTGTGCGGATTAGACAGAAGATGACCAGGTCGCACAAAATTATTTCCGGTTTTACACCGAGACGGTCACACGGCTCGATCCCAACAGTTCCCGGACGCACAAAAGAGAGAAAGGAGGCCGGTCAATGAGAAAAGGATGGGTCAAAGCCTTGACTGGTCAAAATAGATCTATTGACCACCAGTCCAAAGGCTTGACTCTACCCCACACTCTCTCTTCCTTACTACAAACCCGAGTTTGCAACTCTCTCTCTCTCTTTTCTCTCCATTGTTTTCACCATATCTCTCTCATTTCTCCACCAAAATTGTTGATTCAAAGTGCTCTGAGCTCGTTTTTGAGTTGTTAACATCATCCTGATTGCATTTCGAACTCGTTGCATCTTAATCCCAAGGTATTTCATCCTGTTAAAATTCACCTCTTTCCATGTTCTTCAATGGTGATTTTTGAACTTTAAGGTGTGGAATCGATTTTGATAGGTTGTTTTAGACCTTGGGATTATTTTTATAAATGCTAGGGTGCTAGATAGTCTTGGAAAACAGAGCACTTTGTTTGTAATTACCTGTTCTTGGATTGGTATTCTCCAACAATGGTGCAAGTACCAAGACAAAACCATCCACAAGATGGCCAAATGCATCAAGGAGATGAAGAAGAGGATCAAGAAGCTTGAAAACCCTTGCAAGGGTGGAGCTCCAGCACCGGTTTCACCAAGGAACAGAGAAGAAGTTGGGGAGAGTTCCATGAACTGCACAGCCTTGGTCACATATGGAACCACTTGGGTAGATCTTGACGACGGAAGTGATGAAGCCAGCCACCATTCTTGGGAAACACCGTCAGGCCACACATCGAACCCCTCCTACTCATTGGGGTCCGATTTCAACAGCCACTAGGTACCACTAAAAACCTTGTAAATAGCATGTAGATTTTCTTTCTCTTTTGCATTTTGCCTGTTTGCTTTGGTTTCACTTCTTTCTCATACTTTTATAACACAAGGGACTGTGTTATCTAAGTGTGGGGGAGGAGTTTTATCCTTAACTAATCATGTTTTCTATTTTCTTATTTTACACTTTGAGTCTTGAGTCACATTCTAGTTGCATATTCATCTAAGTACATATAAAAACCAAAAAAAAATGGAAAAATCTGAAAATTTTACACAAAAAAAAAATGATCATGTAGTTGCATTCTCATTTTTAGGATTGAGTCTAGATTGCATTTGCATGTAGATTGCATCTTGCAAGGAGTAATGATAGGTTTTCTAGAGAGTACATCACTTTGAGAACTTGAATTGAATATGCTTGTGAATCTTTTTCTGTGCTTGCAAAGTCTGAAATGATTTGAATCTGAGAAGCAAGTTTGAATTGAACTCAACTCTAATTAAGTGGGAACTTTGAACCTGACTTGAAAATATCTTGTGATGCATTGTTTGAAAAAAGCTTGTGGATACCAATATACATACTTGAGCTAGAACCACTGTTTTCACCACTCTTTTCCTTAGCTCAAGTAGCTGAATCCACATCAAGGATCAGTTCCCATACCTTGAACCCATCCTTCTTTTAAGCCAATGTTTGTGTGTGAATTGAAAGGCCACCTTGGATCAAACTTAGCAGAAAGTGTTAGGTTTAGAGCGACAAGGGCAAGTCTCATTGAGTGCTGTGTTCCAACATCAAGGAACTGAGAGTTTTGGCGAGGATTAAGTGTGGGGGAAAAGACTCTTTGGTGAGTGGAAAAAGGTGAGATGAGTGGGAAAGAGAGAGTGAAAATAACTAGGGGAATGAAAGAAAAAGAAGTCAGTCTTGGTGTTTTGAGAAAGTAAGCTCTGGTTTGTTGAAAAGAAAGAGTCTAGTCTCTAAGTGAAAAAGGAAGAAAAGAAGCCAAAGGCTCAAATGTTTTGTTAAGAAAGAAAGAAGAGGCTAGAAGTTGTAAAAGAAAAAGAGCTGTGTAAAGTTTGAGTTCCAAGACTTGAGAGGAAAAGTGAAAAGTGAATCCCCTAGTGAGAGGAAAATGAGAGTGAAAAGTGAGGATTTTTGAGCAAGTGAGGAAGCTTTGAGTAGAGGGTGGGGTGTGATGAGTCTTTGCCCTTGTATGCATAGGTTGCTTTTTACCTTTAGCATTCTGCCAAAGTTTGATCATTCATAGAGAGATCCCTTTGCTGCATTTAACCCACTTGAACACTGATGAGATCATTTTAATCTCATAGCCTCTCCCTAGCCAAGCCAGCTTGTTTAAACCTTGCATCATGAGATCCACCTGATAAAAGCTTAATGAATGTGAAAGAGTTGAGAGAGAGATGAACTTGTGGAGATTCCTTGCTGAGTTGATATATATCTGAGTATGACTTTGCATTGCATAATTGAGCATGAACTTGAGTTCTCATTGTGATCACTTCTCTCAAAAAGAAAATGTGAACTCCCATTGCATACAACCTCTTTCTCTCATTTGCTCTTTTTGCTTGAGGACAAGCAAAGGACAAGTGTGGGGGAGTTGATATGTTCATAATTTGCATCATTTAGGTTGCATAAATCATTCCAAATCATGTTTTATTTCATGCATTTTAGGTCCTTAGGGTTTGTTTTAGAACTTAGGAGATGCATTAGGTCCCAATCAGTCTATTGCATGTTTTGAGTGTCTATCAGGTGAATGTGGAGCTGAAAAGATGAATCAAGGAGGTGGAATGGTGAGCAAAGCTTGAAAAAGTGGAAAAATTGGGTCCTGGGAGATTATCGGCCATTCTCGCTGGCCAGGAAGGTTTTACCGGCCATTTCCATGTACCGCGGGAAGCTTTACCGGCCATTTTCATGTACCGCGAATGAAGTGTATCGGCCAAAATCTCCGGGTATGAACGCGTCTCAGAAATCGCCTGTCCGGGGAGCCTTCCGGTCCGATTCAGACGGCGGGTGCTTCATAGAAGTTGGAGAGCATTGCATCACGGTCTCTTAGCAAGTGGAATCGTGGAATTCGGACGCGTGAGCAGAGAGATAAGCTTGTCGGAAGGAACCCCAGTCTCGCAGGTATTCCGGACCGAACAGATCAGTCCTAAAGGATGCGAAGGACGGTGCACTTCCAGGCCGATTTAGTTTCCGGGTCCTTCATTAGAACCAGAGACATTTGAGTCTTCTTTCCAGAACGTCCAAGAGCATTCAATTCGGATCTATGAGCAGAAAGATACACTCTCCGGAATGGACACATGTCTAGACGCCTCTCTCTGGTCGCGTACATGCACTGCAAAGATGTGCCCTCCAGGAAGCCTTACACTTCCCAAGCACCGAAGTTTCCTTCACCAAAGTTGGAGATAAATGAGTCCTCTGTCTTCAGCAACCGAAATCATTCAATTCGGACAAGTCTCATAGGAGTTACACTCTCCGGAATGCGAAGTGGTCTAAGCTGCTCTGGATGCTGCGAGATGGTCTTGCGACTTGGTTAACCCGCAGGCCTGAAGATGAACGCCTGAATGCTGATGCTGCGAGTTGATATGTGCGGGTAAACTATCACTGGAAGAGGTCTGAAGCTCAAGAGCAAGAGAAATGCTAAGTCCACAATCGTGCGACTTAGGCATGCGAGTTAGCCGCGCCTGGAACTATGCCGCACGATCACTCGCAAATCACTCCGACTTGAGCCTGCGACCTGGGTGCAATAGAGACCAACCCGCACAGTTTGTACATTCCCCAGAAACCGCCTTAGCCCTGCGAGTCGGAGAGGAAGGAGTCCAAGCCGCAGCAACACTCGCAAAACACTCCTACTTAGGCGTGCGGCTAAGACAGGGCGATTCAGGTTTCACAAGACAAGTCTTCATCTACTGCGACTTAGGTGTGCGACCTGGGACATACTGGACCGACCCGCAGTAACTCCCACTTTATCCATTAAAGCCGGGTCAGGACCCGGTTTGTTCCGGGCTGACCCGGTTCGTTTTTAAGGAAGTATAAATACTTTTTAGGGTTTTTTTTTTTGGGGGAAGAACTATGTTTTATTCCCTTTGTCTCTTGCCTCTTTGGTGAAAAGACTCCATTAAGAAGAGAAATATCTTTATTTGAGTGTTTAATCAAGAGAGTTTAAAGAGATCTGGGTGTTTAAAGCTGTTTTCTTTTGAATCTATCATCTCCATCTCCATTTCTCATCATTAATCATGCTAATCTACTCAACTTGCAAAGGTTTAAGAGAGATTAGTATGATTAGTGAGTAGTCACCTTAATGAGGTTCTAGATGTGTAGGTTAGGGTGCTAAAGTGTTAGATTAGGAGTGCTTAGGGCTAGATTCATTGATTCATCTCTCTAAACAGCTGTTCTCTATGCTAGATCCTTGATAATCACTTGAGATCTAGATTCTGGGAATTTCATGCACCAAAAGTGTTTGATGAAATTCCTGAAAGAGTTGTGTTAGAGGTTTAAGTAATTTTTCATCATGGGAATGATTTGTTAAATGCTTGAATGATCATTAAGAGCTGTTTGTTAATGCATATTGATTCATGTTTCACAAATGGGAATTTGGTTTGAAAGTGGATTAGTATAGGGGTTAATACCTTCATGAGAGGATTAACCTAGATTAGAGTTCTTAATCATTTGAATCATGTCTCATCATTGTCATTAGCATTTCTAGTTTAACACCAAGGCACCCTAACCAACTATCATGTCTAGAATCTCATGCCTCCATCATACCATATTCACATCATTTGTCATTGTCATTTGTCTTTAAACCTGTTTATGTTTATAGTTGTCTCTAGATTAATCAAAACCTATTCTTGTTTGCTTGAATTAAGAACTTGAACATATAGCTTAGTGTCTAACACCACATTTGGATTGATAAACCTCTTTGTGCTACATTGACAAGGGGATTGATAGCCCTGAGACCATAAAAAGTCTTGTCTATCATTATATTGATGGCTCTTGGAAAGAAACAGACTTAGTTGCTCATGTTGATCCTTTGCCTCGGCTCGGGTCGCTCTTCGGGTTCGCCTCTCCTGTCGCGCTTGGAGTTATCGCCTCGTCGGGGAGGATTTGCGAGTTCTGCCGTGCCGCTCGGCTCGGCTCCTTCTTTTGGTTCATTAGGGACGAGGTCTTTGAGGTTGACCGCGTTCTGGAGCTCTCCCACCGCCATCTTAGCTGCGAGCTTTGCTCCTAGGGTTCGGCATTGTGCCGTTGAATGCCCGTAGGTCTGGTGATACTCGCAGAATGCTTTTTCGTCGTAATTGGTGGGCTTTCTTACCCAAGTGTTGTTGCGCGGCTCTCCTCTTCCGCGTCCAGTGCCTACTTGGTAGTTGTGGGCACCTCCGCTTCTAGGTTCGTCCGAGCTCTGCGTTGTTGCGTTGTATGATGGGTTGCCTTTCTTCGAGGGGCGCGTCAAAATTGAACTTCGGATCGCTGCTTTCGTTGCTTCGTACTGCTCGTCCAGGTTCTTCATCTCCTCCTTGTTTACGACGAAGTCTGATGACCGATGCAGAGCGTCCTGAATTGTTTGCGGCGTGTTCAGCGCCATCTCCCTTCGAAACTCTGATTTGTACCATAGGGATCGTTTCAGAGCTTCGAGTGCAGCCTTGTCGCTTATCCCTTCTACTTTAGATACGACTGCCTTGAATCTTGCCATGTAATCTCGAAGTGGTTCGTTCGGTCCTTGGGATAACGTCCACAGGTCGGCATCAGAAGTTCCTCTATCCATAAACATCGAGTATTGTTTTAGGAACAGGGCGGAGAGCTGTTGAAAACTACCGATTGAGTTGCGCTCCTGCCTCGAAAACCACTCGAGCGCGGCTCCCTTAAGATGCTCCACGAAGAGCAGGCAGTATCCGGCATCTACTTCCCGGTCAGTTTGGCAGCGTTTTTTGTGAAGGTTCATCCCATTGCTATCTGAAACGCTGTGATGTGTGCCTTTGGATCGGTTGTTCCTTCGTAGAACGGGATTCTCACCTTCTCGGGCTCGGGAATCCTAGCCTCCGTGATTCTTGCCGTGAATGGTGTTCTCTGGGTTTCTTCAAGCATCTGATCGATCTCGGGCGCAGCACTCGTCGCGTTGTGCACTTGAGACTTCATGGCGCGTATCTCAGCTACTGTCTGAGCCATTGAGGCTCGCAGCTCTTTGATTTTGAGAGTTTGCGCGTGAGTCATTCCCTTTGACTGGGGAAGTCGCTCCCGCTCTTCTCTCCTCGGCTCGTCTTCGCGCTCCGCCTGCTCGATCCATTGGAGGTTTTCTTCTTCTTCAGTCGGGTTGTCGCCGCGAGCCGGATCGGTGATTTTGTCAGTCCGAATGCCGTTTAGTGCTGAGGCGAGCTCTTCTTGGCTTATTCGCCGAGCCGAGCCGTTCTGTTGCGAGTTCGTAGTTCCATCGTTCTGCTGGGCGTCCACGTCGATCGCATCATTCTCCTCTTTGCCGGCTCATTGCCTTGGGTTCCGACGGAGTGGAGGCGGCTCGGTCATGTTGACTCGGGGTGCCGCAGGAGTCTGTTCGCCGAGGGGACGAAACATTGGTGGAGCCAAGGGGTTTCTTGCACCATTCCCCGAGGCCTTGATAACACCGTATTTTGACCACTTTTGTGGATCGTTTTTAAATGCTTTTCAAATGTTTTTTATTTCTTTTAAGTGTTTTAAGTATGTTTTTCTAGTATTTGTAGTTCCAAGACTCTTTTCAGGTAATTAAGGCAAAAGATGTGCATTTTGAAGCAGAAGACCATTTTGGCTAAATTCGGATCCTCAGAAGTTTCACATCCGATGAAGACCTTCCCACCGTCAGATCATCCCCAAAATCGGGCATAAAATAGAAGAGAAAACTAGCTTTCAAATGCAATTGGTTTGAAGACAATCCAATGGTTAGATCTCCAGATATCCTTGATGCACTGAAGACATGTTTTGCAGTCTCGCGAAGGAAGCAAGCACATAATGAAGATTCAGCCTCAAAGACCAATCCCCGCGGGTCCAGAACACACTCTCGAACGCGGTTACGAGTCTCTGGCCGTGGCCGAACCCCAATTCACCGCGGTCAAAAGCCTCGCGACCGGTGCCGACTAAAAGGCTGGCCCATGACCCTGTTTCAAGCCCAATTCGTCTTTTCTTCATTGGAAACCCTAAGGACGACTGGAGAGAGTTCAAGACCTATAAATATGTGTCTAAGGAGACCTATTTTCGTGTGCCTCAGAAGAATCCCTTTTGGGAGCCACCAAGTTTAGTTTTCTAGGGTTTTTATGTTTTTATGTTCTTAGTTTTTAGTTTAGGGAGATAGAGATTTCTCTTGGACCCTCTTTATGTTCTACATTTATCTTAATTCGGTTTTTTACTCTTATGCATCTTTCAATTTCGTTTTTATCTTCTTCATATTAGATTAGTTGTTTAAAGGATTTGAAGAGAAGTTCTTCTCCGAGCCCAGCTCTTAAAATCGAGATGCTTCTTCTTCTTCTCCTTGTCTGTTTTTCTCTACTTCTTTTCTTCTTTATTTTCCTATGCACGTCTATTCTATTTACTTTATGCACGTTTTGGAATGATGAGGTATGAGTTTAAAGGCTCGATCGAAGGGAATCGACTATGTTCGATAAGGATCTTCGCGAGATAAACCAAAGCCGAATTCTAGAAATCTTTCTTATAAACTTATACTTAAAGCATGGATCTAGCGTCGCGAACTAGAGACTGATCTAGGTCCTTGGTGTTGCGAAAGTATTCATCCGGGGCTGGATCTAGTTTGAGAAAAGCAGATCAACCATAGGAGTGGAAACCTACCTATGGGCGAGCTGTGAATGTTGACGAGTCTTAAACATAATGCATCTTTTCCTCTCCAGGGCCAGAGTGGAAACCTACTGGTCAGGATTGCGAGAGATAGTTGTTTAGGATCACGACAGTGGCGTATTCATACGTCCGTGACTCGAGTTCTAAGAATTTACTAGGATCAATATTAAAAGCTTTGTTCATCCTTTAGATTTATTATCGAATTATTCACTTCTAGTTTTTAAATCCCTTTTTAAAATACATATATAGAAATCGCACAACCTATCCAGAACACGTATTTCGTCTTAGAATTCGTTTACTAATTCTGGTTCTAATGTTCTGTAGGTAAAGCGTGGATTCTCTGTGGATCGACACCCTAAGTACTACAATGCACTGCTGTGCACTTGCAGATATCTAGGGTTATAAATTTAAAACATGAAGCCGCGAAGTCAACCATAGCAGCATCAGGCCTCTGTAGGCGTTGAGAAGTCGAAGCGTCTCCGGATTCCATCCATCGGGTCAGGAATTCCGGCTCTCCAAGTTTGGTGTTGTCGCTCAGCCGTCATCGCGTCGAGCCTCTCTGTAATCGCCTCGTTTCTTTTGTCCTGCTCGTCGATTTTCTTCATCAGCGCAGCCATCATGTTTCGCATCTCCTCTTGGGTTTCGGTCGTTGCCGTCGTTGTGCCTGATGCTGGAGCGTCCTTCTCTGCGCCGTTATCCTTGTTGTTATTGTTGTTTTTGTTATCGTCGGGGGTGTTGCTCGCCATGTTCTTCGGATCTTAAAGTCTTGTCGATTTAGAGTAAGAAAGTTTCGAGTCTTCACAGACGGTGCCAAATTGTGTGAGTAAAAACTCGCACAACCAAAAATTTGTAAGGAAAAACTAAGGGATCCGAAATTTCTAGGGTAATCGCCAGAACAATAAGATCGAAAGAGGGTTTTTATTGCTGTGAAAGTGTTTTGTCTTTATTGCTTAGGGTTGCAAAAGTTACATAATGAATCGTGTAAATCTCCTATTTATACTAACTCCTTAAACCACCTAGCCGAGACTCTCGGGAGAGATTTTAGAAATATTTCCTTATCACTTCGTGCGGCCACCGCCTTCATATTTCGCCTAGGGTTTTTATGGGTTTCGTCTCTCAAAGCCTTGGCTCGGCCCAATTGTGGAAGGGAGTGGCTCGGCCCGTTTGTAATATCGAGCACGGCTCGGCCCGTTAGCTCTTTTGCACAGCTCGGCCCATCGAACATCCTTCACGCGGCTCGGTTCACTTACTTCCTCCTTACGGCTCGGCCCGTTCACAGCTCGGCCCATTCCACTCGTGTGCAGCTCGGCCCACTTGTTTTGTGGGATAGCTCGGCCCATGTTTGGTGGGCAGCTTGGCCAAATTGGTTTTCTTCCATACTTAGTCATTTTGAGATAGTTTTATCTGCTTGGGGTGAAACCGACCCCAACAGCCGCCATTCCTTACTTTTTTCTGTCTTCGAAGTTCTCTTTCGTGTCTATCTATCTCGTCTAGAATTGGAATTTTTTCTACAGGTCTGCGCCTGGTATTCATGTAATTCAGAGAAAAACAAAAGAAGCTGATGAGGACATCTACCTTGAAGAGGAAGCCGAACAAGACATTACAAAACTCGTCATGAGAGAGGCTCCTCAAACACGTTCAAGGACTAGAGCAGCTCAGGAAGCATTTGGTAAGGCAGTTCAGAGCTTATTACAACAAATGGAGCCCTACAGCCATACATAAAAAATATCAAGGATATTTGAAGAGCAACAAGTCAAGGAGAGGACCGAGCCAATACTTGTGCAAGAAAGTGATCATAGCTTCGTGTTTCACCCACCAACTTTATCACTCAAGGAGATGGAATCCGAGCCAGCACTAAAGGGCCTTGAAGTGAACATGACCGAGCCTCAAGAATCAACTAACACAAGCCCTACAATAAGCCAAGCCTTAGTCTGTGTGGAGCCCAACCGAGACAAATCCAAGAACCCATCAAGAGCCCACAACGGCCTCAAGACCTCTCACACTCCGCATTGGCCCTATTTCAATTTGAGTTTCTAACGAGTTTCCTTCGTTTGTTTTGCAGGTTTCTAACGAGTTTCCTTGTTTGTACGGCTAGAACCCATCCGCAATGTTCCTCCTAATGGACAACAAGATGGAGGACATGAGCTCGGAGAGAACCAAAACGCACCTCCACCGAGGGTGAGGGATCCTGTGCACCGAGGCCGTGTTCAAGAAGACGAAGCACCGAGGGTTAGCAGCATTGACCCCAAATTAACAGCTTCCACCTTTGCCGGCCGAATCAATCCAGAGGCCTACTTAGATTGGGAAGCACGGCTCAAGCTTATCTTCGAATGCTACGAGTACAATGACCAAAAGAAGGTCACCTTTGCAGCAGCTCAATTCACGGAGAACGCCCTCTCGTGGTGGGACCAAGAAGTGGCCGATAGGAGACGACATCGACATGGCCATATCACTAGTTGGGACGAATTGAAATACCAACTCCGCAAGAGGTATGTGCCACCATATCTTTACCGTGAGATGCTAAAAAGGTTTAGGAAGCTTGTGCAGGGAAACAAGACACTGGAAGAATACTTTGAGGAGTTCGAGCAACTAAAGAACCGGCTAGAGACCGAGATACCTGAAGAGGATCTCACGGCTCAGTTTCTAGATGGCCTTCAAAACTGTATCTCTCGCAAGATTGATATGCACTCGTATCATGACCTCCAAGAGCTTTTGCATTTAGCAATACACGCTAAACAAGATGTCAAGAGCAAACCAGCCGCCAATAGACATAGACCGCAATGGAACTCCAACGCACCAAAGCCATATGACAAAGGCAAAGCGATTGAAGTGGAGTCTCGGTTTAAGAAACAAGCACCTGAGCCGTCTAAGACTAATCGGCCCGATCAAGGTAAGTTCCCTAATAACCATTCTAGAACCCGTGACATTACTTTTTTTTAAATGTCATGGCAGGGGTCACTACGCAATGGAGTGTCCAAACCAGCGAATCATGATCCTCAATGCTGATGGAGGGTACGAATCACAAGAGGAGCAAGAAGAAGAGCATATTAAGACAGAAGAGGAAATCAACTATCCAGAGACCGGAGAGCTCTTAGTGACACGCCGTATTCTTAGCACCATGATCGAGCCAGACGACACCATGCAACGCGAGAACATATTTCACACAAGATGTACCGTGGGAGGCAAGGTATGTAGTTTGGTTATAGATGGAGGATCTTGTACTAATGTTGCGAGCAAATATATGGTTGAGAAACTAGGTTTGCCTATGAAGAATCGTCCGAGGCCATATAAATTAAGGTGGCTAGACGATAGCACCGAGCTCAAGGTGGCTGAATAAGTCACCGTTGATATGTTCATAATTTGCATCATTTAGGTTGTATATTTCATTCGAAATCATATCTTATTTCATGAATTTTAGGTCCTTAGGGTTTGTTTTAGGATTTAGGAGTTGCATTAGGTCCCAATGAGTCTTTGCATGTTTTGAGTGTTTATCAGGTGTATTTGGAGCTATTTGGAGTTGAGGAGATGGATCCAGGAAGAGAAATGGCATCCAGGGTTTGAAAGATGGTGAAAATGGGTTTTTGGAGGTTCTCGGCCATTCTCACGTACCGCAGGAAGGTTTTCTCGGCCATTCTCACGTACCGCGGGTGGATTCCTCGGCCAAAACGCGTACTGGCTAATGAATTTCTCGGCCAAAATCTCCGGGTGCAGACACGTTTCCGAAATCGCTTGTCCGGGGAACCTTCCGGTCCGATTCAGCTGTCGGGTGCTTCATCAAAGTTGGAGAAGATTGGATCTCGGTTCCATATCAAGTAGAATCATATAATTCGGACGCGTGAGCAGAGAGTTAAGCTCGTCGGAAGGAACTCCTGTCTCGCTGTGTTTCAGACCGACCCGATGAGCTCCGAAGAATGCGAAGGACGGTGCACTTCCAGACCGATTCAGTTTACGGGGCCTTCATCAGAATCCGAGATATTTGAGTCCTCTTTCCATAACGTTTGAGATCATTCAATTCGGAGCTGTGAGCAAGAAGATAACACTTCCGGAATGGACACACGTCTAGAAGCCTCTTTCTGATCGTGTCAATGCACTGCGGAGACGACCCCTCCAGGAAGCCTTCCACATCCCAAGTGCCAAAGATTCCTTCACAAAAGTTGAAGATATATGAGTCTTCCGTCCTCTGAAACCGGAATCACACAATTCGAACCAATATCCTGGAAGTTAGGCCTCCCGGAATGCGAAGTGGTGCAAGCTGCTCTGAATGCTGCGAGATAGTCTTGCGACTTGGTTAACTCGCAGGCCTGAAGATGAATGCCTGGAAGTGGATGCTGCGAGTTGAGAAGTGCGGGTAAACTATAACTGGATAAGCTCTGAGGCTCTCGAGCAAGAAAAATGCTAAGTCCACAATCGTGCGACTTAGGCATGCGAGTTGGCTGCGCTAGGAATTAAGCCGCACGATCACTCGCAATCTACACCGACTTAAGCCTGCGACCTGGGACTAAGGGATGACCAAGTCGCACATGTACATTCCCCAGAAACCGCCTTGATGCTGCGAGTTGAAGAAGAAGAAGATTTAGCCGCACAAAGACTCGCAAAACACATCTACTTGGGCGTGCGGCTACAACCAAGCGATTTAAGTCTCACAAGACAAGTTCCTCACCTGTGCGACTTGAGCATGCGACCTGGGAGACACTGGACTAACCCGCACATTCTCCACTTTACCCACTAAAGCCGGGTCAGGACTCGGTTTGTCCGGGCTGACCCGCTTCGTTTTTAAAGAGATATAAATAGTTTTTAGGGTTTTTTCCCAAGAACTAAGCTTTATTCCCTTTGTCTCTTGCCTCTTTTGTGAAAAAGACTCCACTAAGAAGAGAAATATCGATATTTGAGTGTTTAATCAAGAGAGTTTTAAGAGATCTTGGTGTTTAAAGCTGTTTTCTTTTGAATATATCATCTCCATCTCCATTTCTCATCATTAATCATGCCAATCTTCTCAACTTGCAAAGGTTTAAGAGAGATTAGTATGATTAGTGAGTAGTCACCTTAATGAGGTTCTAGATGTGTAGGCTAGGGTGCTAAAGTGTTAGATTAGGAGTGCTTAGGGCTAGATTCATTGATTCATCTCTCTAAACAGCTGTTCTCTATGCTAGATCCTTGCATATCACTTGAGATCTAGATTCTGGGAATTTCATGCACCAAAAGTGTTTGATGAAATTCTTGAAAGAGCTGTATTAGAGGTTTAAGCATTTGCTGCATGATGATGTATTGTTATTTGCTTGAATGATCATTAGAACTGTTTATTAATGCATACTAATTCATATTTCACAAATGATGATTTGGTTTGAAAATGGATTAGTGTAGGGGTTAATACCTTCATGAGAGGATTAACCTAGATTAGAGTTCTTAATCATTTGAATCATGTCTCATCATTGTCATTAGCATTCCTAGTTTAGCACCAAAGCACCCTAACCAACTATCATGTCTAGAATCTCATGCCTCCATCATATCATATTCATATCACTTGTCATTGTTTAGTTCTTGTTTAGTCTTTAATCCTGTTTTTAAGTTTGTAGTTGTAATTAGTTAATCAAAACCACTCTTGTTTGCTTGAATTAAGAATCTGATCACATAGTTTAGTGTCTAACACCACATATGGATTGATAAACCCCTTGTACTACAAGACAGGGGATTGATAACCTCTACCAAGAGCCTTGAAAACTCTTAGTTATCAATTGGCGCCGTTGCCAAATTGTGGATTGTTTAGCATTAAGCTCTGATCTGTTCTTGAGATCAAGTGCTTATTTTCTTGTTTTTACTGATTACTTTCAAGTTCTGTTTGTGATTTTAGGTGCCTGAACACCATGTCTAGATCAAGAAGCTGTGGTCCACCTTTCCCCTTAAACGACAACATTAACCTTTTGGTGTCAAGGAGGAGAAGGGACAGACGTGGAAGACAGATTGGTCAGGCTGATATGGAAGAACAAAGAGAGCACGTGGTGGATATAGAACAACCGGTTCAGGAGCAACAGGCTCAGGGTAATGGAGCTGGTAATGGAGTTGGTCAAGGGTTAAATCAGGGTAATGTTCATCAGGAACAGGTGCATCACCAACAAGCTTATGTCCACCAGGGACAAGCTCCAGCTCATCAGCAGAGGCATCAGGCCAATGCACAGCAAAGACAACAGGTGCACCACCAACATCAGCCCTTCCAACACCAGCAAAGAAGATATGAGCAACCACAAGTCTATGTTGGAGAGAATGACAGGGCAAATGCTCATCAGAATGGAGCTGGAATTCAGGCACCACCTGTGCAAAACAACAACTTTGAAGTGAAGGCATCCTTGTTGAATATGGTCCAGAACTCAAAGTTCCATGGATTAGCAATGGAAGATCCCTTGGAACACTTGGATCAATTTGATAAAGTGTGTGACCTGACAAAGATAAATGGAGTTTCTGAGGACAGCTTCAAGCTAAGATTATTTCCCTTCAGTCTTGGTGACAAAGCTCACCAATGGGAGAAGAATCTTCAAAGAGGCTCCATTCAAACCTGGGAGCAATGCAAGCAAGCTTTCCTGTCTAAGTTCTTCTCCACCTCCAGAACTGCAAAACTGAGAAACCAAATCTCTAGCTTCACTCAGCACAGCAATGAGAGTTTTGGTGAAGCATATGAGAGATTCAGGAGCTACACCAACCAATGCCCACACCATGGGTTTAGTGAGGCTTCTCTTCTCAGCACCCTATATAGAGGAGCTCTTCCCAAGATTAGAAACCAGCTGGATACTGCTTCCAATAGGAACTTTCTGGGAAAGGAGATACATGCTGCTTTAGAGCTAGTGGAGAACTTAGCAATGAGCAATGATACTTATGGTGAAGACTATGACAGATCAAATAGATCTGAAGGTTCAAGCTCAGAACAGAGGCTCACTAGGGAATTTAAGGAGTTGAGAAGTGAATTGGACAAGTTGAAATTCACCACTCAGAAGCCAATGCATTTTGTTGGAGAGTATGAGGAACCTTTTCAAATCTTTGAGAACATAAGTGAAGAAGGTCTTACCCAGGAGGAGCTTAACTACATTGGGAACCAGAGGTTCCAGAGATATCAGTATGGCAATGCAAATCAGAACCTCTCTTACAGGAACTCCAATGTAGCTAACCCACAAGACCAGGTCTATCCCAATTCTCAAGCTCCACAGAACTTTGTTCCCAAGAACAACTTTCAAGGGTCTTTTCAACCTAAGAATCAGTTTTCTCAGAATCAAGGTTTTGGTCAGCAACAGAAACCATTTCAAGGTCCTAGTTTCAGTTCACAGCAGCAAAAGGCACCACCAGGGTTTGGTCCACCACAGTTCCAGCAGCAAGCGCCGGTTCAACAACAGTTTCAGCCACCACTGGTTCAGCAGCCACAGATGGGGTCAGATATGGTTGGTATTCTGCAACAACTACTTCAAGGTCAACAGATATTTGCAAGCCAGAACGCAGCCATGCAACAGGAAATCAAGGAACTAAAGCAAAACCAAGCATCAAGCTCAAGGAACCAAGGCCACCTACCTGGAAAACCAGAACCCAACCCCAAGGAATATGCTAAGGCCATTACACTGAGGAGTGGGAAGGAGTTACCTGGTATTGAGAACAACAATGTGATCATTGAGGACAATGATCAAACTGAGGGGGAGGCAGCCTTAAGAGATGATCAAGTTGCTGAGAAACCAAGGACAGAAAAGAGTAAAGAGGTAGCAAAGGAACCTGAACCAGAAAAGGATGTGCCACCACCTCCATACCAACCCGAGCTCCCATTTCCAGGGAGATTTAAGAAGCAACTTGTGGACAAGGCAAGAGCTGTATTTGAGAAGGCACTCAATGAGACACCACTCACTATGCCTCTCATTGATGCATTCCTAATGATGCCAAAGATGGGTAAGTTCTTGAAGGATGCCATTCTGAACAAGACTAAAGAACTTCAAGGCATGGTGGTACTAAGTCATGAATGCAGTGCTATCATTCAGAAGAAGTCCATTCCAAGAAAGTTGACTGATCCAGGGAGTTTCACACTCCCTTGTGCCATTGGACCTCTTCTATTCTCTGGATGTCTTTGTGATCTAGGAGCATCAGTCAGCTTGATGCCATTCTCCATAGCAAAGAAACTGGGCTTTAGAGTTTTCAAACCTGCCAGGATCTCTCTTATCCTTGCAGATAGATCAGTTAGATTGCCTGTTGGTATGTTGGAAGATCTACCTGTTAAGATAGGTGGTTTTGAGGTTCCAACAGATTTTGTTGTGCTGGAAATGGATGAGGAACCAGTTGATCCTCTTATCTTGGGCAGGCCATTCTTGGCCACTGCAGGAGCCATAATTGACGTGAGAGGTGGGATAATAGAGCTTCAACTTGGGTCTGAAAAGCTCAAGTTTGATGTGAATGAGATGATGAAGAAACCCACCATTGAAGGTCAATGTTTCTAGTTGGCTGATGAGTTTCTTGAGGAGCTGAACACTGAGGATCCTCTTCAAGCTGCTCTAACTCAAGAACAAGGGAACAATGAGCTCCTACCAGAAGCAAGTGAATGGTACAAGTTGTATTTGGACAATGCTAGAGAGCTGGGTCCTGAGACAAGGTTTTTGGAACTGGAACAAAGTGGCTCTGAGGTTTTTGCTATCAGAGGATCAGACACCAGCCAAAGCAGCTTGGACCAGGATTGGAATGAGGCTGATGCACCCCTGTTGAGCCCAAGTCTCTACCAACAGGGCTCAGGTATGCATTCTTGGGCTTAAACTCCACATATCCAGTAATCATCAATGATAGCTTATTAGAGCATCAAGAGAGTGCATTGCTTAGTGAGATAAGAAAGTTCAGGAGAGCCATAGGATATTCTTTGGCTGATATTAGAGGGATCCCTCCTGACATTTGCACCCACAGGATTCACCTAGAGGACCAATCTATGTCCTCTATTGAGCATCAACGACGTCTTAACCCCAACCTTAAGGAAGTGGTTAAGAAGGAGATACTAAATCTTCTTGAGACAGGGATAATTTACCCAATCTCTGACTCAAGATGGGTGTCTCCTGTTCATGTTGTGCCCAAGAAGGGTGATAGTAAGAATTTTTCAATCCTTGATCAATTCCTCAACTACTCATGTCATTGTAGCACTTGAGGTATCAATCCAAATGGAGAGATTATAGAGACTAGAACTATGAGGACCTATCTTAATTCAAGTCTAATGAGCAGATGAGTTGGTAACAAGGTGATCTAAAAACATAAAGCAAACAAGAACAAGCAGTAATTAAGAATTAAACAAGCAAGAGAAACTAAACAAACACTCAAATTCAAATAAAGAGAAAGCTAAACCTCTAGATGTGATAATTGATCAGGGTACTTTAAATGTGAATTCATGATGCTAAGCAAACAATGCAACACTTGCAATTCTTTAGTCTAGACTTCCAACATAGATTAATTCATTCCCATGACAGAAATCCCTTTGCAAATTACTTAATCAAGACTAATTCCCATTAGTGAATAAGCAATCAACAAGCATAAGGTTCCAAGTCAAATATGACCAGACAGCCTCTTTGTGCATCAAAATAAGAGCTAAGAAAGACTTAATCTTTTACAGAAAGATAAAGCAAGCAATCACATGATCTCAAAACATTTCAACTTAGAACTCTAATCTAGACTAATCCTCTCATGAAGGCATTAATCTCTGCACTAATCCACTTTCAAACCAAATCATCATTTGTGAAATATGAATCAGTGAGCATTAAGAAACAGTTCTAATATGTCATTTATGCATTTAACAAATCATTCCCATGATGAAAAAGGCATAAACCCTTAGCTTAGCTCATTCAGACATTTCATCAAACACCTTGTGGGTGGAGAAATGACTAAGATCTAGATCAGAGTGATGTGCAAAGATCTAGCATTAAGAGCAGCTAACTAACGAAAGGAAATGAGAATCTAGAACCTAAACATCATAAACCGGTCATCTAAGCACCCTAATCTAGACACCTAGAAGCTTAAAAGATGGCTACTCACTAATCATGATGAACACACCATTTCCTTTGCAAGAGGTGATGTTAATCATGATTAGAAGCAAAGATGAGATGATGCAATGACAAGAAACAGCCTTAAGATGATTAAATCAGCAAGATATCTCTTAATCAAAAACGTTTTTACATTAAAAAGGAAAGAAAATTAGAGAGAAACTAAGATAGATGATAAGATCCTTAGGGTTTTCTCCAAAAAGCTATATATACTAAGTGCTAATGGACCGGGTCAGCCCAAGACAAACTGGATCCTGACCCGGCCTTGATGAATAGTGGTGTGGTTTGCCACGGTCAGATGATGCTTGGCCAGACCGTGGCAACCTGATAGTGTCAAATTTCTTGGACAGATTCTTCATGATCAAGGTTGCCATGGCTTGATTTACACCATGTCTAGTGGTCGTGTCTCTTCTTTTCTGGGTTTGGGTGATGAACTTCTTGGATTGCCACGTTCTTGATCTGGACCGTGTCATGTTGGGCGTGGCAAGGTGTTGATGATTCGGTGATTGCCACGGTCAGGTTCAAGGCCGTGTCATGCTCTTTTGTCTCTTTTAGTAAACCTTGGAGGTTGCCACGGCTAAGTGCATGGCCGTGGCATGGAAACCGTGTCAAATCCCGAGAGTTGTCATATTATGCCACGGGAAAGCTCAGGCCGTGGCGTTATCACCGTGTCAAATCATGACATTTAGCACCTTATCCACTCTTAGACGTCTAGCTGATATGTCTGTCTCTCGCCTTCCGTAACTCACAGCTCACAACTCCAAATCCAACTCTATCATCTCCAACTTTGATGAAGAGTTTGGGTTCAGATGACGTCGGCAAGGGCTCCGTTTTACCGGTTCTTTAAGACGCATCGCGTAAGACCTGATCGGGCCGCGAGACATGTGTTCCTTCCGATGGCGATATCTCCCAGTTCACGGCTCCAAATCGTCTGATTCCAAGTGTTCCGGAAACTAGACTCATTCTTCTTGATTCTTGATGAAGACACCGGAGGTTGAGTCTCATTGCAAGTCCTTCTTCCCACACGATCAAAGTGAGGGCTTTGTCTGTACCAATCCATCTATCCGAGTTGCTGTACACAGGTGAGGGTTCCTCCATGATCCCAGCTCCAAGTTGCTCCCAAAAGTCTCCAAATGACCTGAGAACACTCCAAAAATGCAGGAGCCTCTAGGACCTAATGCAATTCCTAACTAAAGACAAAAGCAAAGACAAATATATGTAAAACTACCTAAATGTATGCATGAGACTCAATATTTGGACAAAAATGCAATCTTAAACATGACAAAATATGAGTATATCAACTCCCCCACACTTGTCCTTTGCTTGTCCTTAAGCAAACAAGAACAAATGAGAGAGAGAGGTTGAATGCATGGGAGTTCATATTTCTTTAAAGAGAGATCATCATTAAAAGAATTCAAAGCTCATTGTTCAAGTTACCAATTCTAGACTGCAATGCAAACTGGTTTACTCATAAAAATTAGCCATACTTGTCACCAAATGAACCAATCCATCTGTCCGAGTTGCTGTACACAGGTGAGGGTTCCTCCATGATCCCAGCTCCAAGTTGCTCCCAAAAGTCTCCAAATGACCTGAGAACACTCCAAAAATGCAGGAGCCTCTAGGACCTAATGCAATTCCTAACTAAAGACAAAAGCAAAGACAAATATATGTAAAACTACCTAAATGTATGCATGAGACTCAATATTTGGACAAAAATGCAATCTTAAACATGACAAAATATGAGTATATCAACTCCCCCACACTTGTCCTTTGCTTGTCCTTAAGCAAACAAGAACAAATGAGAGAGAGAGGTTGAATGCATGGGAGTTCATATTTCTTTAAAGAGAGATCATCATTAAAAGAATTCAAAGCTCATTGTTCAAGTTACCAATTCTAGACTGCAATGCAAACTGGTTCTTGGGCTTTCTCTTAATCAAAAACGTTTTTACATTAAAAAGGAAAGAAAATTAGAGAGAAACTAAGATAGAAGATAAGATCCTTAGGGTTTTCTCCAAAAAGCTATATATACTAAGTGCTAATGGACCGGGTAAGCCCAAGACAAACTGCAATCCTAAACATGACAAAATATGAGTATATCAAAGGGTGGGATCACAGTGGTTAAAAACGAGAAGGATGAGCTGATAGCTACTAGGACTGTCACAGGACACAGAATGTGTATAGACTATAGAAAGCTCAATGCAGCCTCTAGGGAGGATCATTTTCCTTTGCCTTTCATTGATCAGATGTTAGAGAGGCTTGCAAACCCTCCCTTCTTTTGTTTTCTCGATGGGTACTCGGGGTTCTTCCAAATTCCCATAGATCCCCGAGATCAAGAGAAAACAACATTCACCTGCCCTTATGGCACATTTTCATACAGGCGAATGCCTTTTGGTCTCTGTAATGCCCCTGCCACATTTCAACGTTGCATGATGCATATATTCTCTGACATCATTGAAGAGAAGGTTGAGGTGTTCATGGATGATTTTAGTGTCTATGGCTCCTCCTTCTCAGATTTTCTCTCTAATTTGTCACAGGTCTTGGAGAGATGTGAGCAGCATAACTTGGTATTGAACTGGGAGAAATGCCACTTCATGGTGCAGGAAGGAATAGTTCTTGGGCACAAGATATCTGAGAAGGGCATAGAGGTTGACAGAGCAAAGGTGGAAGTGATGGTAAATCTGCAAACTCCGACTTCAATCAAAGGGATAAGGAGTTTCCTTGGGCATGCAGGGTTTTACAGAAGATTTATCAAAGACTTCTCAAGAATAGCCAGGCCCTTGACAAGGCTGTTGTGTAAAGAAGTTGATTTCATCTTTGATGCTGAATGTGAAGAGGCCTTCAAGATGATCAAGGATGCATTAGTCAGTGCACCAATTGTCCAAGCACCAGACTGGTCCCTTCCTTTTGAGTTTATGACAGATGCATCTGATTTTGCAGTTGGAGCAGTACTTGGCCAAAGGAAGGACAAGAAGCTACATGTTATCTACTATGCTAGTAGAACACTTGACTCTACCCAAGAGAAGTATGCTACCACTGAAAAGGAAATGCTGGCAATAGTCTTTGCCTTTGATAAATTCAGAAGCTACCTGGTGGGATCAAAAGTCATTGTATATACTGATCATGCAGCCCTCAGGTATCTGATGACCAAGAAAGATGCTAAGCCAAGACTATTGAGATGGGTTCTTCTACTTCAGGAGTTTGATATGGAAGTACAGGACAAAAAGAGTATAGAGAATGGAGCTGCAGACCATCTCTCTAGGTTGAGAATAGACTCTGAAGTCCCTCTTAATGACAGTCTTCCTGAGGAATCACTGATGGTGCTCCATTCTTATTTGGAGTTTGAAGAAGTAGATAGCATTCAAGAGAAGAGGATGCCCTGGTTTGCTGATATAGTGAACTATCTTGCTTGTGGAGTGGAACCACCTGAATTAGATGCTTACCACAGGAAGAAGTTCTTCAGAGATGTCCAAAGATACCATTGGGATGAGCCTTACCTGTATGTCCTGAACAAAGATCAGCTGTATAGAAGGTGTCTTGCTGAGGAGGAGATGCAACCTGTGTTGCAAGAGTGTCATGGTTCAGCTTTTGGGGGTCACATGGGAGCATTCCAGACTGTGGCCAAGGTTCTTCAGAGTGGGTTTTGGTGGCCCACAATGTTCAAAGATGCTCAGTTGGTTGTTTCAGCATGTGATGCCTGTCAGAGGCATGGGAACATTTCAAAGAGGAGTGAGATGCCTCAAAACCCAATTCTAGAAGTTGAGATCTTTGATTGCTGGGGGATTGACTTTATGGGGCCCTTCATTTCATCCTATGGGAATCAGTATATACTTGTTGCTGTGGACTATGTGTCAAAATGGGTTGAGGCCATTGCTTCCCCTACCAATGATTCCAAGGTAGTAGTGAATCTGTTCAAGAGCATTATCTTCCCAAGATTTGGAGTACCCAGGGTTGTTATCTCTGATGGAGGATCTCATTTTGTGAACAAGACTTTGGAGGGATTGCTGAGAAAGCATGGAGTGAAACACAAGGTAGCTACTCCTTATCATCCTCAAACCAGTGGCCAGGTTGAAGTATCTAATAGACAGATCAAAGCCATTCTTGAGAGGACTGTTAGCTCAAGCAGAAAAGATTGGAGCAAAAGGCTAGATGATGCATTGTGGTCTTATAGGACTGCCTGTAAAACTCCTATTGGGACATCACCTTTCAATCTGCTATATGGGAAGAGCTGCCACCTTCCTGTTGAGTTGGAGTACAAGGCTTTGTGGGCTGTGAAGTTGCTGAATTTTGATATCAAGACATCTCAAGAGAAAAGGGTCATTCAACTCCATGAACTTGAAGAGATAAGGCTTGGGGCTTTTGAGAGCTCAAAGATCTATAAGGAGAAGACCAAAGCTCTGCATGATCAAAAGATTCTGAAAAGGGAGTTCACGAATGGTGATCTGGTGTTGCTGTTCAACTCTAGGCTTAAGTTGTTTCCTGGAAAACTTAAGTCTAGATGGTCTGGTCCCTTTAAAGTTCTTGAGGTGAGGCCATATGGAGCTGTTGTGTTAGAAGGAAAGAATGGTCAAGAGTTTGTGGTAAATGGCCAAAGGATCAAGCACTACCTGGTTTCACAAAAGAAGGAGGAAGCTACATCAGTTCCCCTTCTTGATCCACCACCAGCCTGTTAAACAGGTTTCCAAAGTCAAACTTAGAGACTTTAAACAAAGTGCTGTTGGGAGACACGCCGAGCTTATCATTTGTAAATATTTTTTTGATCTTTTCTTTGCTTCTTTTCTTTTATGTTTTAGAACTTTTTGATGGGTTTTGTGAGTTGGTCTCAGGTTCTAGGTGATTTTTGGAGGCCATGGCTCAGTGATAAATGGGATAGAGCATGTGAAAGGGCTGAGAGAGGTGTTTAAGGTTTGAAAAGTTTGGAGGACGCCTGAGTGCTACCTAGGTGTGCGGCTTGGATCAAGAAAAGACTAACTCGCAGCAGGACCCGCAATCCGCATTTCACACCTGGTTGGTCCTGCGACCTAGGTGCTTGTGAGCCAGGTCGCACAAAAAAGGAAGAATGGCCGAGGTGTTTAAGTCCAGAACTCTGCGAGATGGAGCTGCGGCCTGGGAACAAAGGATTTAGGCCGCACGGTGGTTCGCAATACACTCCGAGTTGGGCGTGCTGGCTGGGAGCAAGGAGACCAGGCCGCACCAAAAGAAGAAAGGCCGAGGTATCTATGTCCCAAAGTCTGCGAGTTGGTGCTGCGGCCTGAAACCCAAGGAAGCTAAGCCGCATGATGATCCGCAATACACTCCGAGTTGGTCGTGCTGGCTGGGAGCAAAGAGACCAATCCGCACAAAACGAAGAAGAGGTTGAGACGCCTAAGTGTTGAAAGTGTGCGACCTGGTCATGCAACCTGGGAACTGGCAAGACCAAGTCGCACAAACGATCGCAAAGCACACCTGCTTAGTCGTGCAAGCTGGTCACAATGAAACCAGGTCGCAGCATGGAGAAGAGATCAAACTGAGCTAAAGCATATTTACTGCGGGTTGGTCATGCGGGGTGGACACAGAAGATTCCAGGTCGCACAAAAACAATTCCGGTTCTACACCGAGATGGTCGTGCGGCTCGGTCCCAGCATTTCCAGGTCGCACAAGGAGAGAAAAGAGGCCGGTCAACGAGAAAAGGACGGGTCAAAACCTTGACTGGTCAAAATAGATCTATTGACCACCAGTCCAAAGGCTTGACCCTGTCCCACACTCTCTCTCCCTCACCATAAACACGAGTTTGCAACTCTTTCTCTCATTTCTCTCCATTGTTTTCATCATAACTCTCTCATTTCTCCACCAAATTTGTTGATTCAAAGTGCTCTGAGCTCGTTTTTGAGTTGTTAACATCATCCTGATTGCATTTCGAACTCGTTTCATCTTAATCCCAAGGTATTTCACTCCGTTAAAATTAATCTTTTTCCATGTTCTTCAATGGTGATTTTTGAACTTCAAGGTGTGGAATCGATTTTGATAGGTTGTTTTAGACCTTGGGATTATTTTTATAAATGCTAGGGTGCTAGATAGTCCTGGAAAACAGAGCACTTTGTTGGTGATTCCTTGTTCTTGAGTTTTGAAAATTGTTGCAAGTAATTCATGAAAAAAAAAAAAATCGATTTTTTTTTTCTTGAAAAAAAGAAATGAATTAGTTTCTTGCTGAGTCCTTGCTTTGCACTCTTCGCTTGAGGACAAGCAAAGGACAAGTGTGGGGGAGTTGATATGTCTATATTTTACATCATTTAGAGTGCATTTTAGAGTCCTCATCTTGTGTTTTCCCATGTAAATTGAGTCTCTAGGCATGAAAATAGGATTTAGGGCTTGCATTAGGTCCCAAAGAGTTTTGCATGTTTTGAAGTCTTTATCAGGTGCTTTGGGAGTCATTTGGAGCTTAAGAAGAGGAGCAGAGAAGAAGACGGTGAAGAAAAGGGTCAAAAATGGTGAAAACCGCTTGGAGGAATTTCTCGGCCAAATCGCGTACCGGACGGACAGAAACCTTGGTCAAAATCCTTACCGATCGCTCATTACCGGCCAAAATCCTTACCGATCGTTCAACCTCGACCAAAAAGCTTACCGATCGCTCAGCACCGACCAAAATCCGTACCGATCGACCAAAGTCAGCCTGGGTCGAAGATCAGGCATAAATACCGCGGGATGAGTTTTGTCCGAGGCGAAGGAAATTTTACGACCAAAAAGCTTACCGCGGTACACAGCCCTCGGTCATTTTCCTTACCGCGGGAAGCTTTTCTCGACCAAAATCTGTCCTTGTCCGCGCGTCTCAAAGATCTGCAATCCGGGGAACCTTCCGGTCCGAACCAGTTGGCGGGGTCTTCAGCAAAGTTGGAGATAATCAAACAAAGATCCCAGAACAGTTGGAATCATCCAATTAGGACCCGTGGGGAGAAAGATACAGCTTCCGGAAGGTGCACCAACATTACGCGCATCCGAGAACCGAACGGCGGAGCACAAAGATCACGGCGGACGGAACCTTTCCGGACCGAACCAGCTTGCCCGGTCTTCATCAAAGTTTGAGATCTGTGAAATACCTTTTTAGAACAGTTGGGGTCGCTCAATTCGGACGAGTGGTTTGAAAGATAAAGTCTCCAGAGTTCACATCGGTCCGAACAGCTTATTTTCCGGTGATTCCAATGCGGTTCAAAGATGTGAAATCCAGGAAGCCTTCTACTTCCCAAGCTCCGACGCTTTCTTCATCAAAGTTCGAGCTTATTGAGTCATCTTGACTATGGGACTGGTCTCAGTACATTTGGAGTCGTGGGTTGAAAGTTACTGCTTCCGGAAGGCGACATGGTCAATACGAGCCCAAATATGTTGCGATACGCGCTAAGTGTTTTCTCAGGGCTCGGCATCATTACCTCGACATCGGCCAAGTCAAGGCTCATATTTTGGGAGTATTCTGAACTAGGCCTCGTGCTGACACGTCGGCACGTTGGAATCAAGGCATGCACACGTAAGAAATGAAGCTGGAAACAACTAAGTGTTGAACGTGCACCTCGGTGTAGCGACCTCGGCGTGCATGCCGGACCCTGTTCGCCCAAACCCCTCGACTACCAAGCGCCTCGGCATTTCATGCCGAGGTCCATTGTCGCGAAGACAGAATCAAGAACAAAGCTGCCCAAGAACACACACGTGAAGATGGATCAAAGACTAGGGTTCATGCATGTTCTTGACGAGTTCTTCACGAGATCTTCGTTTGGATCTGGACTCACGTGCACTCTTCGACATGAAGACCTCGGCTTCACTCTCCGACACACCGTGGCACTCACCCATCAACCCAAGAACGCGGTTCAGTACCCGGTTTGTTCCGGGCTGACCCGCGACACTTTACCTTTGCTATATATACATTTTGAGACTAAAAACCTGAGGATCTTATCTCTTATCTGTTTTTAGCTTTAAGAACTTGCCTCTTTGGTGAAACTTGATGATTCTAATCTGATATCTCGTTTTTGCATGAGAAATCTTGTTCTTTCTTTATTTCTTTTATCATCTAACATTAAACTCCTCATCATGACCAGCTACACGTCTTGCAAAGGACTCAGTGAGCTCGTTATGATTAGTGAGTAGTCGTTTAAGCGGCTTTAGATGAGTAGATTAGGGTGCTTTCAAGGTAGATTAGTGGGTTTAGGTGTCTAGTCTTGCATGTTTCATTCTTTAACCGACGAGATCTCTAGGCTGGATCCAAGCACATCACTTGAGGTTCAGATCTGAGACATATCTCGCATCAAAAGTGTTTGTAGAAATGTCTGAACCACTCGGTTAAGGGTTTAAGAGTCTTTCATCGCGAGAGTGATAGTTTGTTCTCTTAAATGACATTTTTGAACTGATTCTTATTGCTGATTGATTCGATGCTTCTCAAAAGACATTTTTGGTATGAAGGAGGATCAATTTAGATGCTTAATACTTTCATGAGAAGATTAACATGCCTTGAGTTCAAAGTTAAATGAAACCGCTTGATGTTTTGATTCATTAACCCACTAGTTGAACATTGGGAGCACCCGAGTCAAGTATCTCGTCTAAAGTCTCTTGCTTTATTACATATTATCATCATCTGAATCGCTTAGTTATCATTTGCATCTTTGTTTTGTTTGATTCTCATCATTTACTTTACTTACATGCTTAATCGTTGTTATTTAGCTTAGTAAAACCTTCACCTTTTTATCTTGACTTAAATAAACAAACAACATAGACTAGTGTCTCGTTGACAAGTCTGGATTGACACCTCTTAGTACTACTTTGACAAGGGGATTGATAGCCCTGAGATCTAAAAAGTCTTATCTATCATGCTTGGCTTGAGAAACCTGTTCATGTGATTTTAAAATCGATTCTTGCAACAAATTTTTTCAAAATTTTGGAGAATTTTGTGAAGTTTGTTCTTGTGCTAACATTGTTTTGAGAATCTCTTGGCTGATGACTGAAAGAACCAACTCTTTGGCCAAGAAGAAGGGTACTGCATCAAAGGGCAAGGGTTTGGTCTCAGGGTCTTCACAGCCAAGAGAAACAGGTCAAGGAGCAAGGAATACCACAAAGCAAGGAAAATGTGATCCAGCGCCGAAAAAGGACAAGGCATGAAGGGAAAGCTTTGGTGGTTGCTTCTGGTTCCAAGAAGAAAGGGAAACAGTTGGCTGTGGTATCTGAGAGTGAACAGACTGAAAGTGACTCAAGTAGCTCAGCTGGTGGTTCACAAGGCACCATTGAAGAGGGATCAAAGAGGATCAAGAAAACTGAACCAGAAACACCTGATTATCTGGCTAAGTTTCAACAGATAGAGATCCAGCAAGGGAGGTTCCCTGATGTGGATTTTCTGAAGAAGATTGGCATCTATGAAGATGTCAAAACTTTGCTTGGGAACATGGGTATTGAGTCACTTTTGGAGATGAGAGAACTCGCATAGGAAGAGGAGTCTCAAGAGTTCTTGGCTTCTTTTGAAGCTTTTATATACTACCCAAGGGATTCAAGAATTCTTCAAGGGGATGGACTTGGACACATAGAGTTCACTGTGAAAGGAAAAGGCTACACGGTCTCATTCAGGGAGTTGGCTGAGATATTTGGGTTTTCTGCACCTAGAAACGTTCCTCTCTCCAACCAGGTCAATCTCAGAAAAGAAGATGTTCAACTTCTATGGAGATCAATTGCTTCTGGGAAGTACACAGCTGGAGCAGCTAAGTCCTCTTGGATAAGGAATCCAGTTCTGAGATATGTACACAAGATTCTCTCTCACAGCTTCTACTTCAAGATGATGTTGGAAGAGTTCACAAAGGTGATCTGATGCTTCTTGGTGTGGGGCTGAAACAGCTGATGCCAACTCATGAAGATGGGGAGCCCTATGAAGGATATGCTGACACACCTTGTCTTGCCTCTCAATTGGCAAGGTCTTTGATGTTCTACAAGAAGTGCATTTGGGGTTCTACCAAGCAGGATTCAAAGCTGACCCATGGATGGGTGGTAACAAAGATCTTGAAAGCAAAGGGGTACAGATTCAAGGAGAACAAGGCTAGATTTGATCTGATTAATGAAGCCCATTTGTGTAAGATCGGTTTCCTTCAAGGAAGAGTTGGTGCCAAGGTAGTTTATAACTTCAAGACTCTCATTAGTGAGCCAGCCCAAACTCTCCTGCCAAATCCCTCCATCACCACAGTCCAAGTAAAGAGGAACATTCACTTCTTCTTGCTGAAGGAAGAGCTGTACAATGTCCAAACTGATCCACCAATCCTCACATACAAGAAAGCTTGCAGAGAAGAAGCCTCCAAGGAAAAGAAAGCAACCGCTGAAGATGCTGCCACAAGTGCTGCTGGTGCTCAAGATGCTGATCTGCCTCCACCTCAAAAACGTTTTGGTGGAAACAGATACCACTTTGATGATTACAACTGGGAGGAACCAGGCACTTCAGGGTTCAGAGCTCAACAAAAGATTGGTATTCTCCAACAATGGTGCAAGTACCAAGACAAAACCATCCACAAGATGGCCAAGTGCATCAAGGAGATGAAGAAGAGGATCAAGAAGCTTGAAAACCCTTGCAAAGGTGGGTCTCCAGCACCAGTTTCACCAAGGAACAGAGAGGAAGTTGGAGAGAGTTCCATGAACTGCACAGCCCTGGTCACATATGGCACAACTTGGGTGGATCTTGACGACAGTTCTGATGAGGCAAGCCATCATTCTTGGGAGACACCATCCGGTCACACTTCAAACCCCTCTTACTCATTGGGGTCTGACTTCCACAGCTCTTAGGTAACACTCCAAACCTTGTAAATATGCATGTAGATTTTCTTTTTCTTTTTGCATTTTACTTGTTTGTTTTGTTTTCACTCCTTTCTCATGCTTTTATAACACAAGGGACTGTGTTATTTAAGTGTGGGGGAGGAGTTTCATCTTATACTAATCATGTTTTCTTTGTTCTTATTTTATACTTTGAGCCTTGAGTCACATTCTAGTTGCATATTCATGTAGACTCATCTAAGTGCATATAAAAACCAAAAAAAATGGAAAAATCTGAAAACTTTTCACAAAAAAATGATCATGTAGTTGCATTCTCATTTTTAGGATTGAGTCTAGATTGCATGATTCATGTAGGTTGCATCTTGCAGGGAGTAATGATAGGTTTTCTAGAGAGTACATAACTTTGAGAACTTGAACTGAATATGCTTGTGAATCTTTTTCTGTGCTTGCAAAGTCTGAAACGATCTGAATCTGAGAAGCAAGTTTGAATTGAACTCAACTCTAGTTAAGTGAGAACCTTGAACCTGACTTGAAAATAACTTGTGATGCATTGTTTGAAAAAGCTTGTGGATACCGATATACATACTTGAGCTATAACCATTCTTTTTACCACCCTTTTTCCTTAGCTCAAGTAGCTGAATCCGCATCATGGATCAGTTCCCTCACCTTGAACCCATCCTTCTTTCAAGCCAATGTTTGTGTGTGAATTGAAAGGCCACCTTGGATCAAACTTAGCAGAAAGTGTTAGGTTTAGAGAGACAAGTGCAGGTCTCATTGAGTGCTGTGTTTTAACATCAAGGAACTGAGAGTGTTGGCAAGGAATGATTGTGGGGGAAAAGACTTGTTGGTGAGTGAAAAAAGGTGAGATGAGTGGAAAAGAGAATGTGGAAATAGCTAGGGGAATGAAAGAAAAAGAAATCAGTCTTGGAGTTTTGAGTTAAAGAAAGTGAGCTCTGGTGTCTTGACAAGAAAGAGTCTAGCCTCTAAGTAGAAGGAAAAGAAAAGAAGCCAAAGAGCTCAAATGTTTTGAAAAGAAAGAAAAAAAGAGGCTAGAGGTTGCAAAAGAAAAAGAGCTGTGTAAAGTTTGAACTCCAAGACTTGAGAGTGAAATTGAGAAGTAAGTCCCCTAGTGAGAGGAAAATAAGTGTTAAAAGTGAGGTTCTTGAGAGAGTGAGCAAGTGAGAAAGCTTTGAGTAGAGGGTGGGGTGTGATGAGTCTTTGCCCTTGTATGCATAGGTTGCTTTTTACCTTTAGCATTCTGCCGAAGTTTGATCATTCATAGAGAGATCCCTTTGCTGCATTAAACCCGCTTGAACTCTGATGAGATCATTTTAATCTCATAGCCTCTCCCTAGCCAAGCCAGCTTGTTTAAACATTGCATCATTGGATTCACCTGAGAAAAGCTTAATGAATGTGAAAGAGTTGAGAGAGAGAAAAACTTGTGGAGATTCCTTGTGTGGTTTATATATATATATATGAGTATGGCTTTGCATTGCATAATTGAGCATGAACTTGAATTCTCATTGTGATCACTTCTCTCATTAAGGAATATGAACTCCCAATGCATACAACCTCTTTCTCTCATTTGCTCTTTTTGCTTGAGGACAAGCAAAGGACAAGTGTGGGGGAGTTGATATGTTCATAATTTGCATCATTTAGGTTGTATATTTCATTCCAAATCATATCTTATTTCATGCATTTTAGGTCCTTAGGGTTTTTTTTAGGATTTAGGAGTTGCATTAGGTCCCAATGAGTCTTTGCATGTTTTGAGTGTTTATCAGGTGTATTTGGAGCTATTTGGAGTTGAGGAGATGGATAAAGGAAGAGAAATGGCATCGAGGGCTTGAAAGATGGTGAAAATGGGTTTTTGGAGGTTCTCCGCCATTCTCACGTACCGCAAGAAGGTTTTCTCGGCCATTCTCACGTACCGTGGGTGGATTCCTCGGCCAAAACGCGTACTGGCTAATGAATTTCTCGGCCAAAATCTCCGGGTGCAAACACGTTTCCGAAATCGCTTGTCCGGGGAACCTTCTGGTCCGATTCAGCTGTTGGGTGCTTCATCAAAGTTGGAGAAGATTGGATCACGGTTCAGGAGCAAGTAGAATCATAGAATTCGGACGCGTGAGCAGAGAGTTAAGCTCGTCGGAAGGAACTCCTGTCTCACTGCCGTTTTGGACCGACCCGATGAGCTCCAAAGAATACGAAGGACGCTGCACTTCCAGACTGATTCAGTTTACGGGGCTTCATCAGAATCCGATATATTTGAGTCCTCTTTCCAGAACGTTTGAGATCATTCAATTCGAAGCTGTGAGCAAGAAGATAACGCTTCCGGAATGGATACACGTCTAGAAGCCTCTTTCTGATCGTGTCAATGCACTGCGGAGACGAGCCCTCCAGGAAGCCTTCAACTTCCCAAGCGCCGAATCTTCCTTCACCAACGTTGAATATATATTAGTCTTCTGTTCTCTGAAACCGGAATCACACAATTCGGACCAATATCCTGGAAGTTACGCCTCCCAGAATGCGAAATGGTCCAAGCTGCTCTGAATGCTGCGAGATAGTCTTGCGACTTGGTTAACTCGCAGGCCTGAAGATGAATGCCTGGAAGTTGATGCTGTGAGTTGAGAAGTGCGGGTAAGCTATCACTGGATAAGGTCTAAGGCTCCGGAGCAAGAAAAATGCTAAGTCCACAATCGTGCGACTTAGGCATGCGAGTTGGCCGCGCTTGGAACTAAGCCGCACGATCACTCGCAATCTACACCGACTTAAGCCTGCGACCTGGGACTAAGGGATGACCAAGTCGCACATGTACATTCCCCAGAAACCGCCTTGATGCTGCGAGTTGAAGAAGAAGAAGATTTAGCCGCACAAAGACTCGCAAAACACATCTACTTGGGCGTGCGGCTACAACCAAGCGATTTAAGTCTCACAAGACAAGTTCCTCACCTGTGCGACTTGGGCATGCGACCTGGGAGACACTGGACTAACCCGCACATTCTCCATTTTACCCACTAAAGCCGGGTCAGGACCTGGTTTGTTCCGGGCTGACCCCGTTCGTTTTTAGAGAGATATAAATAGTTTTTAGGGTTTTTTTCCCAAGAACTAAGCTTTATTCCCTTTGTCTCTTGCCTCTTTTGTGAAAAAGACTCCACTAAGAAGAGAAATATCGATATTTGAGTGTTTAATCAAGAGAGTTTTAAGAGATCTTGTTTTTAAAGCTGTTTTCTTTTGAATCTATCATCTCGATCTCCATTTCTCATCATTAATCATGCCAATCTTCTCAACTTGCAAAGGTTTAAGAGAGATTAGTATGATTAGTGAGTAGTCACCTTAATGAGGTTCTAGATGTGTAGGCTAGGGTGATAAAGTGTTAGATTAGGAGTGCTTAGGGCTAGATTCATTGATTCATCTCTCTAAACAGTTGTTCTCTATGCTAGATCCTTGCATATCACTTGAGATCTAGATTCTGGGATTTTCATGCACCAAAAGTGTTTGATGAAATTCCTGAAAGAGCTGTATTAGAGGTTTAAGCATTTGCTGCATGATGATGTATTGTTATTTGCTTGAATGATCATTAGAACTGTTTATTAATGCATACTAATTCATATTTCACAAATGATGATTTGGTTTGAAAATGGATTAGTGTAGGGATTAATACCTTCATGAGAGGATTAACCTAGATTAGAGTTCTTAATCATTTGAATCATGTCTCATCATTGTCATTAGCATTCCTAGTTTAGCACCAAAGCACCCTAACCAACTATCATGTCTAGAATCTCATGCCTCCATCATATCATATTCATATCACTTGTCATTGTTTAGTTCTTCTTTAGTCTTTAATCCTGTTTTTAAGTTTGTAGTTGTCATTAGTTAATCAAAAGCACTCTTGTTTGCTTGAATTAAGAATCTGATCACATAGTTTAGTGTCTAACACCACATATGGATTGATAAACCCCTTGTACTACAAGACAGGGGATTGATAACCTCTACAAAGAGCCTTGAAAACTCTTAGTTATCAACCGTGCATTTCAACATTGGCAAATACCATGATCAAGTGTTGTGTGACGTGCTTCCAATGCAAGCCGGGCATCTCCTGCTGGGGAGACCGTGGCAGTTTGACAAAAAAACATCCCGCAACGGTCGTACTGTAAGCACACTTTAGCCCCTCTTAGTCCTTCTGAAGTACATGAACTCCAAGTTAAAATGGCTAAGGACCCCGAGGTAAGTAAAACTAACATATACATCACTCCAACTGTTGTTAATAAAGCTTTGCTTTCTCAACAAACTGTACTACTAATGATCTTCAAAGAAAGCTTGTTCTCAGGATACGGAACCCCTGATTTACCTATAGAGATCAGCAACTTGTTAGACAAGTTTCAGGAAGTATTTCCCGAAGAGATGCCACCAGGACTACCACCCCTCAGAGGCATTGAGCATCAGATAGATTTGGTCCCTGGAGCAGCATTACCAAACAGGCCAGTATATGGCATGAACCCGAGAGAGGCTAAAGAATTGGAGTCTCAAGTTCAAGATCTGATGGCCAAAGGATACATCAGGGAGAGCCTAAGCCCGTGTGCTGTGCCTGTGCTGTTGGTCCCTAAGAAAGATGGGACATGGTGCATGTGTGTAGATTGCCGGGCCATTAACAACATCACCATCAAATACCGACATCCTATACCAAGACTTGACGACATGTTAGATGAACTAAGTGGCTGTACCGTGTTCTCTAAGGTGGACTTGAGAAGTGGATATCATCAGGTCCGTATGAAAGAAGGAGATGAGTGGAAGACCGCTTTTAAGACCAAACAAGGTCTATATGACTGGTTGGTAATGCCATTCGGCCTCACCAATGTCCCTAGCACCTTCATGAGGCTTATGAACCATGTTCTAAGAGCCTTCATCAGTAAGTTTGTGGTGGTCTATTTCGATGATATTTTGGTTAATAGTAAAAGCTTATCAGACCATCTTATGCACCTTGAGTTAGTTTTAGAGGCTCTTCGACAAGAAAGTCTTTATGCGAATCTCAAGAAATGCATCTTCTGCACTGATCATCTTGTTTTCCTAGGCATTGTTGTTAGTTCACAGGGACTACAGGTTGATCAAGAGAAGATACGAGCCATAGAAGAATAGCCCACGCCAACAAGCATCGTTCATGTGAGGAGTTTCCATGGCTTAGCAAGCTTCTACCGCCGATTTGTAAGAGATTTTAGCTCTATAGCCGCACCCCTTACCGCGGTCATCAAGAAAAATGTGTCATTAAAGTGGGGAGCTGAACAAGAGAAGGCATTTCGGAAGCTCAAGGACAGCCTGACTAAAGCACCGGTCCTAGCTCTACCAGACTTCAACAAAACCTCGAGGTTGAGTGTGACGCCTCTGGCATTGGCATTGGAGCTGTGCTAACACAAGGAGGCCGACCTATAGCATTCTTTAGTGAGAAATTGAGTGGGGCGACTCTCAATTATCCCACCAACGACAAAGAACTATACGCCCTAGTTCGTTCATTGGAAGTGTGGCAACATTACTTTCTCGCCAAAGAGTTTGTTATTCACACGGATCATGAAACTCTAAAGCACCTACGGGGACAAACAGCACTCAAAAGAAGACATGCCCGATGGTTGGAGTTCATAGAAGCCTTCCCCTATGTGATAAAATACAAGAAGGGAAAGGAGAACATTGTAGCTGATGCCTTATCCAGGAGATATACTCTTATAACCACCATGGAGGCCAATGTTCTTGGATTTGAGCACATCAAAGGGCAATATTGGGTGGATCCTGACTTCGGCAGCACTTACATGGAGTGTGAAAAGGGAGTATCCAGACCGTTTTATAGACATGATGATTTCTTCTTTAGAGATAAACATATATGTATTCCATAGGGTTCCATGCGAGAGCTTATCATAAGGGAGGCACACGGAGGTGGCCTCATGGGTCACTTTATATATTCCTAACGCCCCTTGGGAGGATCGCTCTATGGATTTTGTATTAGGACTCCCCAAGATCCAGAACAAGGACTCTTTGTTGTGGTGGACCGATTTTCAAAGATGGCACACTTCATTCCTTGTGCCAAGACTAGTGATGCCACACAAATAGCTGACTTGTTTTTCAAAGAAGTTGTGAGGCTTCATGGACTACCTCGGACTATTGTCTCTGATTGAGACACCAAATTCCTCAGCCACTTTTGGAAGACATTGTGGAAAAAGTTAGGCACTAAACTACTCTTTTTCACCACCTGCCACCCACAAACAGACGGCTAAACCGAGGTTGTAAACCGTACGCTCTCTACTTTACTTAGAGCTACGTTTGGTAAGAACTTAAGAAACTGGTTTGATTGTTTACCTTTTATAGAGTTTGCTTATAACCGTGCTACTCACTCTACTTCCAAGTTTTCTCCTTTTGAAATAGCATACGGGTTCAATCCACTCACACCACTAGATCTCACCACATTACCACCAGGAACATATACCGATCAAGATGCTGAAAGCCGAGCCCAGCGCATTAAGAAGCTCCACCAAAAGGCCAAGGAAAATATTGAAAGAAAGAATGAGCTTACCAAGAAAAGAATTGACAAGCATCGCAAGGAAATGATCTTTGAGCCAGGAGAATGGGTTTGGCTGCACCTACGCAAGGAGAGGTTCCCAAACCAACGCAGCTCTAAGCTAGCCCAAGAGGAGATGGTCCATTCAAAGTGTTACAACGCATTAACAACAATGCCTATCTTTTTGAGCTACTAGGTAAGTTAAATGTATCTAAAAGCTTTAACGTTACTGACTTGGTTCCTTTCAACGCAGATGAACCAGTTCTGAGGTCAGAACCTTCTCAAGTGGGAGGGAATGATGAGGACTTCTACCTTGAAGAGGAAGCCAAACAAGACATTACAATACCCGTCATGAGAGAGGCTCCTCAAACACGTTCAAGGACTAGAGCAGCTCGGGAAGCATTTGATAAGGCAGTTCGGAGCTTATTACAACAAATGGAGCCCTACAGCCATACATCAACAATATCAAGGATATTTGAAGAAAAACAAGTAAAGGAGAGTACTGAGCCAATACTTGTGCAAGAAAGTGATCATAGCTTCGTGTTTCACCCACAAACTTTATCACTCAAGGAGATAGAATCCGAGCCAGCACTAAAGGGCCTTGAAGTGAACATGACCGAGCCTCGAGAATCAACTAACACAAGCCCTACAATGAGCCAAGCCTTAGTCTGTGTGGAGCCCAACCGAGACAACTCCAAGAACCCATCAAGAGCCCACAACGGCCTCAAGACCTCTCACTCTCCGCATTGGTCCTACATCGCTCCACATAAGGAAACTTGTGTCTTCTCCATATCACCGGCTTAAAGGATGAACCGAGACACTTTTAAAGGCAAGGTGAGTATTTCAATTTGAATTTCTAACGAGTTTCTTTGTTTGTTTTGCAGGTTTTGTCTTTTAGTCCCTTTATTTTGTCTTTTAGAAACAATTGTCCTAGAGTAGAGAATTGTCTTTTATCTTTTAGAGTCTGTCGTTTTGTTCTTTTCCTTTTGAGTTTTGAGTCGAACCCTAGAAGGTTCACAGCTGACGGACTATGAAGAAAGTCCCACACGCAGCTTTGTTATGAAAACCTTTTTTTCATATTAATAAAGATCGAACTTTCTTCAAGAACTTGTCTCTTGAACTTTACCGAGATACTCAAGCTTGTGTGGCTTCCCCTTGCTTAGTTGTTTCACTAGACTTATCACAGTATTACCATCTCCCGTGTGGCGTCTACTCACTCCACCTTGTTACAAATACCATCTCATCTTTTTGCAAAGATAAGGAGAGCCCTTCGGCCAATTCTCTTTGCCCCAGCTTGATCCATCATCAACTTATAGTGTTAACAAGGCGAACCCTTCGGCCAATTGTTGCACTCTATCTCACCATCTTTGTAGCATCAGCCCTGGTGCCTACATCATCTGGTATCAGAGCCGAAAGGTTCCACACAGGTTTATTCTTTCCATACTTTTTGGATCTATCGTTTTACACTTAGTTCCTTCCGCATCATTCAAAAAAAAAATAGTTATATACCCATATCGTCATTCCTCATTAGTTTGAGTCTTGTCATTCTTGTTGTTTCATCGTTTAGATTAATTCATCTAGTCTCATATCGTCATGTTGCTTATTGATAGATAAGACTTTTTAGGGTCTCAGGGCTATCAATCCCCTTGTCAAAGTAGCACAAAGAGGTTAATCAATCCAAGAATGTGGTGATAGACACTAAGCTATATGATCAAGTTCTTAATTCAAGCAAACAAGATTGGGTTTTGGTTAACTAATGACAACTAACAAACTTAAACAGGTTTAAAGACTAATGACAATGACTAATCAAGAACTAAGCAATGACAAAGGATGTGAATATGATATGATGGAGGCATGAGATTCTAGACATGATAGTTGGTTAGGGTGCTTTGGTGCTAGACTAGAAATGCTAATGACAATGATGAGACATGATTCAAATGATTAAGAACTCAAATCTAGGTTAATCCTCTCATGAAGGTATTAACCCCTATACTAATCCATTTTCAAACCAAATTCCCATTTGTGAAACATGAATCAATATGCATTAACAAACAGCTCTTAATGATCATTCAAGCAAATAACAATACATCATCATGCAGAAAAATGCTTAAACCTCTAATACAGCTCTTTCAGGAATTTCATCAAACACTTTTGGTGCATGAAATTCCCAGAATCTAGATCTCAAGTGATTATCAAGGATCTAGCATAGAGAACAGCTGTTTAGAGAGATGAATCAATGAATCTAGCCCTAAGCACTCCTAATCTAACACTTTAGCACCCTAACCTACACATCTAGAACCTCATTAGGGTGACTACTCACTAATCATACTAATCTCTCTTAAACCTTTGCAAGTTGAGTAGATTAGCATGATTAATGATGAGAAATGGAGATGGAGATGATAGATTCAAAAGAAAACAGCTTTAAACACCCAGATCTCTTTAAACTCTCTTGATTAAACACTTAAATAAAGATATTTCTCTTCTTAATGGAGTCTTTTCACCAAAGAGGCAAGAGACAAAGGGAATAAAACTTAATTCTCTCCCAAAAAACCCTAAAAAGTATTTATACTTCCTTAAAAACGAACCGGGTCAGCCCGGAACAAACCGGGTCCTGACCCGGCTTTAATGGATAAAGTGGGAATTACTGCGGGTCGGTCCAGTATGTCCCAGGTCGCACACCTAAGTCGCAGTAGATGAAGACTTGTCTTGTGAAGCCTGAATCGCCCTGTCTTAGCCGCATGCCTAAGTAGGAGTGTTTTGCGAGTGTTGCTGCGGCTTGGTCTCCTTCCTCTCCAACTCGCAGGGCTAAGGCGGTTTCTGGGGAATGTACAAACTGTGCGGGTTGGTCTCTATTGCACCCAGGTCGCAGGCTCAAGTCGGAGTGATTTGCGAGTGATCGTGCGGCATAGTTCCAGGCGCGGCTAACTCGCATGCCTAAGTCGCACAATTGTGGACTTAGCATTTCTCTTGCTCTTGAGCTTCAGACCTCTTCCAGTGATAGTTTACCCGCACATATCAACTCGCAGCATCAGCATTCAGGCGTTCATCTTCAGGCCTGCGGGTTAACCAAGTCGCAAGACCATCTCGCAGCATCCAGAGCAGCTTAGACCACTTCGCATTCCGGAGAGTGTAACTCCTATGAGACTTCTCCGAATTGAATGACTTTGGTTGCAGAAGACAGAGGACTCATTTATCTCCAACTTTGGTGAAGGAAGCTTTGGTGCTTGGGAAGTGTAAGGCTTCCTGGAGGGCACATCTTTGCAGTGCATGTACGCGACCAGAGAGAGGCGTCTAGACATGTGTCCATTCCGGAGACCGTATCTTTCTGCTCATAGATCCGAATTGAATGCTCTTGGACGTTCTGGAAATAAGACTCAAATGTCTCTGGTTCTCATGAAGGACCCGGAAACTAAATCGGCCTGGAAGTGCACCGTCCTTCGCATCCTTTAGGACTGATCTGCTCGGTCCGGAATACCTGCGAGACTGGGGTTCCTTCCGACAAGCTTATCTCTCTGCTCACGCGTCCGAATTCCACGATTCCACTTGCTAAGAGACCGTGATGCAATGCTCTCCAACTTCTATGAAGCACCCGCCGTCTGAATCGGACCGGCGGGCTCCCCGGACAGGCGATTTCTGAGACACGTTCATACCCGGAGATTTTGGCCGATACACTTCATTCGCGGTACATGAAAATGGCCGGTAAAGCTTCCCGCGGTACATGGAAATGGCCGGTAAAACCTTCCTGGCCAGCGAGAATGGCCGATAATCTCCCAGGACCCAATTTTTCCACTTTTTCAAGCTTTGCTCACCATTCCACCTCCTGGATTCATCTTTTCAGCTCCACATTCACCTGATAGACACTCAAAACATGCAATAGACTGATTGGGACCTAATGCATCTCCTAAGTTCTAAAAAAAACCCTAAGGACCTAAAATGCATGAAATAAAACATGATTTGGAATGATTTATGCAACCTAAATGATGAAAATTATGAACATATCAACTCCCCCACACTTGTCCTTTGCTTGTCCTCAAGCAAAAAGAGCAAATGAGAGAAAGAGGTTGTATGCAATGAGAGTTCACATTTTCTTTTTGAGAGAAGTGATCACAATGAGAACTCAAGTTCATGCTCAATTATGCAATGCAAAGTCATACTCAGATATATATCAACTCAGCAAGGAATCTCCACAAGTTCATCTCTCTCTCAACTCTTTCACATTCATTAAGCTTTTATCAGGTGGATCTCATGATGCAAGGTTTAAACAAGCTGGCTTGGCTAGGGAGAGGCTATGAGATTAAAATGATCTCATCAGTGTTCAAGTGGGTTAAATGCAGCAAAGGGATCTCTCTATGAATGATCAAACTTTGGCAGAATGCTAAAGGTAAAAAGCAACCTATGCATACAAGGGCAAAGACTCACCACACCCCACCCTCTACTCAAAGCTTCCTCACTTGCTCAAAAATCCTCACTTTTCACTCTCATTTTCCTCTCACTAGGGGATTCACTTTTCACTTTTCCTCACAAGTCTTGGAACTCAAACTTTACACAGCTCTTTTTCTTTTACAACTTCTAGCCTCTTCTTTCTTTCTTAACAAAACATTTGAGCCTTTGGCTTCTTTTCTTCCTTTTTTTACTTAGAGGCTAGACTCTTTCTTTTCAACAAACCAGAGCTCACTCTCTCAAAACACCAAGACTGATTTCTTTTTCTTTCATTCCCCTAGCTATTTTCACTCTCTCTTTTCCACTCATCTCACCTTTTTCTACTCACCAAAAGGTCTTTTCCCCCACACTTATTCCTCGCCAAAACTCTCAGTTCCTTGATGTTGGAACACAGCACTCAATGAGACCTGCCCTTGTCGCTCTAAACCTAACACTTTCTGCTAAGTTTGATCCAAGGTGGCCTTTCAATTCACACACAAACATTGGCTTAAAAGAAGGATGGGTTCAAGGTATGGGAACTGATCCATGATGTGGATTCAGCTACTTGAGCTAAGGAAAAGAGTGGTGAAAACTGTGGTTCTAGCTCAAGTATGTATATTGGTATCCACAAGCTTTTTCAAACAATGCATCACAAGATATTTTCAAATCAGGTTCAAGGTTCCCACTTAGTTAGAGTTGAGTTCAATTCAAACTTGCTTCTCAGATTCAAATCGTTTCAGACTTTGCAAGCACAGAAAAAGATTCACAAGCATATTCAATTCAAGTTCTCAAAGTGATGTACTCTCTAGAAAACCTATCATTACTCCTTGCAAGATGCAGCCTACATGCAAATGCAATCTAGACTCAATCCTAAAAATGAGAATGCAACTACATGATCATTTTTTTTTTGTGTAAAATTTTCAGATTTTTCCATTGTTTTGGTTTTTATATGCACTTAGATGAATATGCAACTAGAATGTGACTCAAGACTCAAAGTGTAAAATAAGAAAATAGAAAACATGATTAGTAAAGGATAAAACTCCTCCCCCACACTTAGATAACACAGTCCCTTGTGTTATAAAAGTATGAGAAAGAAGTGAAACCAAAGCAAACAGGCAAAATGCAAAAGAAAAAGAAAATCTACATGCTATTTACAAGGTTTTGAGTGTTACCTAGTGGCTGTTGAAATCAGACCCCAATGAGTAGGAGGGGTTCGATGTGTGGCCTGACGGTGTTTCCCAAGAATGGTGGCTGGCCTCATCAGTCCCGTCGTCAAGATCTACCCAAGTGGTTCCATATGTGACCAAGGCTGTGCAGTTCATGGAACTATCCCCAACTTCCTCTCTGTTCCTTGGTGAAACCGGTGCTGGAGCCCCACCTTTGCAAGGGTTTTCAAGCTTCTTGATCCTCTTCTTCATCTCCTTGATGCATTTGGCCATCTTGCGGATGGTTTTGTCTTGGTACTTGCACCATTGTTGGAGAATACCAATCTTTTGTTGAGCTCTGAACCCTGAAGTGCCTGGTTCCTCCCAGTTGTAATCATCAAAGTGATATCTGTTTCCACCAAAACGTTTTTGAGGTGGAGGCAGATCAGCATCTTGAGCACCAGCTGCACTTGTGGTAGCATCTTCAGCGGTTGCTTTCTTTCCCTTGGAGGCTTCTTCTCTGCAAGCTTGCCTGTATGTGAGGATTGGTGGATCAGTTTGGACATTGCACAGCTCTTCCTTCAGCAAGAAGAAGTGAATGTTCCTTTTAACTTGGACTGTGGTGATGGAGGGATTGGGTAGGAGAACTTGGGCTGGCTCACTGATGAGTGTCTTGAAGTTGTAGACTACCTTGGTACCCACTCTTCCTTGGAGAAAGCCAATCCTACACAAATGTGCTTCATTAATCAGATCAAACTTTGCCTTGTTCTCCTTGAATCTGTACCCCATGGCTTTCAAGATCTTTGTTACCACCCATCCATGGGTCAGCTTTGCATCTTGCTTTGTAGAACCCCACATGCACTTTTTGTAGAACATCAAAGACCTTGCTAATTGAGATGCAAGGCAAAGTGGGTATTCATACCCTTCATAGGGTTCCCCATCTTCATGTGTTGGCATCAGCGGTCTCAGCCCTACACCAAGAAGCATCAGATCTCCCTTGTGAACTCTTCCAACATCAATCTTGAAGTAAAAGCTGTGAGAGAGAATCTTGTGTACATATCTCAGAACTGGGTTCCTTATCCAAGAGGCCTTTGCTGTTCCAGCTGTGTACTTCCCAGAAGCAATTGATCTCCATAGAAGTTGGATCTCATCTTTTCTGAGATTGACCTGGTTGGAGAGAAGTTCATTTCTAGGTGCTGAAAACCCAAAGATCTTATTCAATTCTCTGAATGACACTGAATACTCCTTCCCTTTCACAGTAAACTCCACATGTCCAAGTCCATCTCCTTGAATGATTCTTGAATCCCTTGGGTAGTAAATGAAAGCTTCAAAGGAGGCCAAGAACTCTTGGGACTCTTGCTCATAAGCGATTTCTCTCATCTCCAAAAGTGACTCAACACCCATGTTCCCAAGCAAAGTCTTGACATCTTCATAGAGGCCAATCTTCTTCAGAAAGTCCAAATCAGGGAATCTCCCTTGCTGGATCTCTATCTGCTGAAACTTAGCCAGATAATCAAGTGTTTCTGGTTCAGTTTTCTTGAACTTCTTTGATCCCTCTTCAATGGTGCCTTGGGAACCACCAGCTGAGCTGCTGGAGTCACTTTCAGTCTGTTCACTCTCAGATACCACAGCCAACTGTTTCCCCTTTTTCTTGGAACCAGAAGCAACCACCAAATCTCTTCCTTCAGGCCTTGTCCTTTTTGGCGCTGGATCACACTTTCCTTGCTTTGTGGTATTCTTTGCACCTTGACCTTTGTCTCTTGGCTTTGAAGTTCCTGAGACCAAACCTTTCCCTTTTGATGCAGGGCCCTTCTTCTTGGCCAAAGAGTTGGTTCTTTCAGTCATCTGCCAAGAGATTCTCAAAAAATATTGTTAGTACAAGGATAAACCTCACAAAAGTCTCAAAATTTTGAAAAAAAAATTGTTGCAACAATTTTCAAAATTCAAGAACAGGTTATTACCAACAAAGTGCTCTGTTTTCCAAGACTATCTAGCACCCTAGCATTTATAAAAATAATCCCAAGGTCTAAAACAACCTATCAAAATCGATTCCACACCTTAAAGTTCAAAAATCACCATTGAAGAACATGGAAAGAGGTGAATTTTAACAGGATGAAATACCTTGGGATTAAGATGCAACGAGTTCGAAATGCAATCAGGATGATGTTAACAACTCAAAAATGAGCTCAGAGCACTTTGAATCAACAATTTTGGTGGAGAAATGAGAGAGATATGGTGAAAACAATGGAGAGAAAAGAGAGAGAGAGTTGCAAACTCGGGTTTGTTGTGAGGAAGAGAGAGTGTGGGGTAGGGTCAAGCCTTTGGACTGGTGGTCAATAGATCTATTTTGACCAGTCAAGGCTTTGACCCGTCCTTTTCTCATTGACCGGCCTCCTTTCTCTCTTTTGTGCGTCCGGAAACCGTCGGGATCGAGCCGTGTGACCGTCTCGGTGTAGAACCGGAAACATTTTTGTGCGACATGGTCATCCTATGTCTAACCCGCACAACCATCCCGCAGCCTTTTTTACTTAGGCATTCTGGCCGTTCCTCTGTTTGCTGTGGCCTGGAACCCTTACTTCCCAGCTAGCACGCCCATCTTGGAGTAAATTCCGAGTATATGTGCGGGTTGGCCTTCTTTACTCCCAGGTAGCACGCTTATCTCGCAGGTTTTGGGACTTAAACTCTTTGGCCTCCCTTCTTTTTGTGCGGCCTGGCTTCCATGCTTCTAGGTCGCACACTCAAGCCGGAGTGAATTCCGAATAGACGTGCGGCCTAGCTCCCTCTCTTCTGACCCGCACACCCATCCCGCAGTAAATGGGACTTAAACATTTCGGGCTTCTCAAGGTATTGTGCGGCCAGGGTTCTTTCACACCAGGTAGCACGCCCAGGCCGGAGTAAATCGCGAGTCTTGCTGCGGCCTGGGTTCTTCATGCACTAACCCGCACACCTAGGTAGCACTGAGGTGTTCTTCAAGTTTTTCTGGCTTTAAACAGTCCTCTCAGCTCTCTCACATGCTCCATTCCATTCATCACAAGCTATGTCCTCCAAGGATCACCTAGTACCTGAGACCAACTCACAAAACCCATCAAAAAGTTCTAAAACATAAAGGAAAAGAGAAGAAACCAAAAGAACTATGTACAAAGATAAGCTTGGGGTGTCTCCCAAGAGCACTTTGTTTAAAGTCTCTAAGTTTGACTTTGAGAACCTGTTTAACAGGCTGGTGGATCAAGAAGAGGAAATGTTGTAGCCTCCTCTTTCCCTTGTGAAACTAAGTAATGCTTGACTCTCTGTCCATTCACCACAAATTCCTGACCATTCTTTCCTTTCAAGACAATGGCACCATAAGGCCTCACTTCAAGAACTTTGAAAGGTCCAGACCACCTAGACTTAAGCTTTTCTGGAAACAACTTAAGCCTGGAGTTGAAAAGCAAGACCAAATCACCATACTTGAACTCTCTCTTCAGAATCTTTTGATCATGCAGGACCTTGGTCTTCTCTTTATAGATCTTTGAGCTTTCAAAAGCTTCAAGCCTGATCTGCTCAAGTTCATGAAGTTGCATGATCCTTTTCTCTTGAGCTGTTTTGATATCAAAGTTTAGAAACTTCACAGCCCACATAGCTTTGTACTCCAACTCAACAGGAAGGTGGCAGCTCTTCCCATTTAGCAAACTGAATGGTGATGTTCCAATTGGAGTTTTAAAGGCAGTCCTGTAAGCCCATAGTGCGTCATCCAGCCTTTTGCTCCAATCTTTTCTGCTTGAGCTAACAGTCCTCTCAAGAATGGCCTTGATCTGTCTATTGGATACTTCAACCTGGCCACTAGTTTGAGGATGATATGGAGTAGCTATCTTGTGTTTAACCCCATGCTTTCTCAATAAACCTTCCAGAGTCTTGTTCACAAAATGGGATCCTCCATCAGAGATGACAACCCTTGGAACTCCAAACCTTGGGAAGATGATGTTCTTGAACAGCCTCACTACAACCTTGGAATCATTGGTAGGGGAAGCAATGGCCTCAACCCATTTGGACACATAGTCCACAGCAACAAGTATGTATTGATTTCCATAGGATGAAATGAAAGGTCCCATAAAGTCAATCCCCCAGCAATCAAAGATCTCAACCTCTAGAATGGGGTTTTGAGGCATCTCACTTCTCTTAGATATGTTACCATGCCTCTGACAGGCATCACATGCTGAAACTACCAACTGGTCATCCTTGAACATTGTAGGCCACCAAAACCCACTTTGAAGAACCTTTGCCACAGTTTTGAATGCCCCCATGTGACCTCCAAAGGCAGAACCATGACATTCTTGCAACACAGGTTGCATCTCCTCTTCAGCAAGGCACCTTCTATATAGCTGATCCTTGTTCAGAACATAGAGGTAGGGCTCATCCCAATAGTATCTCTGGACATCTCTGAAGAACTTTTTCCTCTTGTAAGCATCCAATTCAGGAGGCTCCACCCCACATGCAAGATAGTTCACTATGTCTGCAAACCAAGGCATCCTCCTTTCTTGAATGCTCTCTACTTCCTCAAACTCCAAGTAAGAATGGAGCACCATCAGAGACTCTTCAGGCAAAGCATCATCTATGGGAACTTTTTCTTCAATCCTTAGCCTTGAGAGATGGTCTGCAGCCCCATTCTCAATCCCCTTTTTATCAAGCACCTCCATATCAAACTCCTGGAGCAATAAAACCCATCTCAACAGCCTTGGCTTGGCATCTTTCTTGGTCATCAAGTACCTGAGGGCTGCATGATCAGTATACACAATGACCTTTGATCCCACCAGGTAGCTTCTGAACTTATCAAAGGCAAAAACTATTGCCAGCATTTCCTTTTCAGTTGTAGCATACTTCTCTTGGGCAGAGTCAAGTGTTCTACTGGCATAGTAGATCACATGCAGCTTCTTGTCTTTCTTTTGTCCAAGTACTGCTCCAACAGCAAAGTCAGAAGCATCTGTCATGACCTCAAAAGGAAGAGACCAGTCTGGTGCCTGAACTATTGGTGCACTAACCAATGCCTCCTTGATCAACTTAAAGGCTTCTTCACATTCAGCATCAAAGATGAAATCCACTTCCTTACACAACAGTCTTGTTAAAGGCCTGGCAATCCTTGAGAAGTCCTTTATGAATCTTCTATAAAACCCTGCATGACCCAGGAAGCTCCTTATCCCTTTAACAGAAGTGGGGGTTTGCAGATTCACCATCACTTCCACCTTTGCCTTATCAACCTCAATACCCTTTTCAGAGATCTTGTGCCCAAGAACAATTCCTTCTTGCACCATGAAATGACACTTCTCCCAGTTCAGCACCAAGTTGTGCTGCTCACATCTCTCCAACACCTGTGTCAAATTAGAGCGACAATCCGAGAAGGAGGAGCCATAGACACTAAAGTCATCCATGAACACCTCAACTTTCTCTTCAAAATGTCAGAGAAAATGTGCATCATACATCTTTGAAAAGTGGCTGGTGCATTACATAAACCGAAGGGCATTCTCCTATAAGCATAAGTGCCATAAGGGCAGGTGAATGTCGTTTTCTCTTGATCCCGGGGGTCTATGGGAATTTGGAAGAACCCCGAGTACCCATCGAGAAAACAAAAATAAGGATGATTAGCTAACCTTTCAAGCATTTGATCAATGAATGGTAAAGGGAAATGATCTTTTCTAGAAGCAGAATTCAATTTCCTATAGTCAATGCACATGCGATGGCCAGTTATGGTTCTTTGAGCTATGAGTTCATTCTTATCGTTTTTCACCACTGTGATCCCACCTTTCTTGGGCACCACATGAACAGGAGACACCCATCTTGAGTCAGAGATTGGGTAAATTATCCCTGCCTCAAGAAGCTTTAGTATCTCCTTCTTAACCACTTCCCTAAGGTTGGGGTTAAGTCTACGTTGGTGCTCAATAGAGGACATGGCTTGGTCCTCCAGGTGGATCCTGTGGGTGCATATTTCAGGAGAGATTCCTCTAATGTCTGCCAAGGAATACCCTATGGCTCTCCTAAATTTCCTTATTTCACTAAGTAATGCATGTTCCTCATGCTCTAGCAAGTTATCATTTATGATCACGAGAAAAGTAGAGTTCAGGCCTAAGAACGCATACCTGAGCCCTGTTGGTAGAGGCTTGAGCTCAACAGAGGGTGCATCCGCCTCATTCCAGTCCTGGTCCAGGCTGCTTTGGCTGGTGACTGGTTCCTTGATAGCAAAGACTTCAGAACCACTTTGTTCCAGCTCCAAGAACCTTGTTTCAGGACCCAGCTCTCTTGCATTGTCCAGATACAGCTTATACCCTTCACTTGCCTCAGCCAAGAGCTCATTATCTCCTTGTTCTTGAGTTAGAGCAGCTTGAAGAGGATCCTCAGTGTTCAGTTCCTCAAGCAACTCATCAGCCAACTGGTCCATTGTCTCCACATAGAAACATTGACCTTCAATGGTGGGTTTCTTCATCATCTCATTCACATCAAACTTGAGCCTTTCAGACCCAAGTTGAAGCTCTATTATCCCACCTCTCACATCAATAATAGCTCCTGCAGTGGCTAAGAATGGCCTGCCCAAGATGAGAGGATCTACTGGTTCCTCATCCATTTCCAGCACAACAAAATCTGTTGGAACCTCAAAACCACCTATCTTGACAGGTAGATCTTCCAACATACCAACAGGCAATCTAACTGATCTATCTGCAAGGATAAGAGAAATCTTTGAAGGTTTGAAAACTCTAAAGCCCAGCTTCTGTGCTATGGAGAATGGCATCAAGCTGACTGATGCTCCTAAATCACAAAGACATCCAGAGAATAGAAGAGGTCCAATGGCACAAGGGAGTGTGAAGCTCCCTGGATCAGTTAACTTCCTTGGAATGGACTTCCTCTGAATGATAGCACTGCATTCATGACTTAGTACTACCATGCCTTGAAGCTCTTTTGTCTTGTTCAGAATTGCATCCTTCAAGAACTTCCCCATCTTTGGCATCATTAAGAATGCATCAATGAGAGGCATTGTGAGTGGTGTCTCTTTGAGTGCCTTCTCAAATACAGCTCTTGCCTTGTTCACTAGTTGCTTCTTAAATCTCCCTGGAAATGGGAGCTTGGGTTGGTATGGAGGTGGTGGCATATACTTCTTCTCTGGTTCTGGTTCCTTTGCTACCTCTTTACCCTTTTCTGTCCTTGGTTTCTCAGCAACTTGATCATCCTTTAAGGCTGCCTCCCCCTCAGGTTGATCATTGTCCTCAATGATCACTTTGTTGTTCTCAATACCAGGTAACTCCTTGCCACTCCTCAGTGTAATGGCCTTGGCATATTCCTTGGGGTTGGGTTCTGGTTTTCCAGGTAGGTGACCTTGGTTCCTTGAGCTTGATGCCTGGTTTTGCTTCAGTTCCTTGATTTCCTGCTGCATAGTCTGTTGACCCTGAAGTAGTTGTTGCAGAATACCGACCATATCTGTACCCATCTGTGGCTGCTGTTGAACCATTGGTGGCTGAAACTGTTGTTGAACCGGCGCCTGCTGTTGGAACTGTGGTGGACCAAACCCTGGTGGTGCCTTTGGCTGCTGTGAAGTGTAACCAGTGCCCTGAAATGTTGCTGTTGCTGACCAAACTCTGAT